>NC_062189.1:15165046-15180046 GCF_912470025.1 Vespa velutina
TTTTTTTTTTTTTTTCCTTCATTTTATATTCATTTTATTTAATTTAATCCCTTTTGTATTATTACAATTATTTTTTTAACTTTTATTCTCATGTATCTTGACTCTAAGTTGATTGTTTTTAATTTTAATTAATATAATATATGTAATAATAAATACATATATATATATATATATATATATATATATATATATATATATATAAGCGATTTGTCGATAAAAATGTTTTCATACTGATTTATAATTATTAATAAAATATCAAATAAAGTATTTACTGTCAGAGATGATTCAAAAGAGTTATAGAGAGATAAATGAAGAATGGCGTAACAACAGAAATGAGTGTCACTATTTAATAAAAGGTTAATTTCATTTTATTTCTGTTAGTTTAAACGAATCCACGAGTCATCGTATATTAGCGAGACGTTACTACCATCCGTCGAGAGAATCAATTGGATATACATATGTGAATATCTGTTCATAAATGAAATAATAGATGATAGAGAGAAGAGAGCTAGATAGATAGATAGATAGATAGATAGATAGAGAGAGAGAGAGAAAGAGAGACTATCTATACTGGGGGATACATACTTGCTCTTCCGACCATTTGAACAGCTCGCACGCCTTTCCGGAATGTGGCCACTGCCCGGAGGGAGGAGAACCAGAGCTGTTAGTTGTCACACCAAAATAATGTCAACCTATATACGAGGTTTACAATGCGTGGAGGGAAATCCGAGGGTCTAAAGATTCGACGTGTATCGTTGTCGGTATAAATTTAAAAAGACAAAGAAATGAAAATCAAAATCGATCGTACCAATTCGACTTTCAATTGATAATATTCAAATATCAATTAGTTTCTTCGAACGTTGTTGGTGGGTACGATCGATCCGATTTTTCTCGTAGGCGTTCGATGAAGAGAAAATCATCGATATCGGGATTGCCATCGAAATTATATTTTTGTCTTTCACTTTTTGTTCTTGCTTTTTGCTATTTCCTTTGTTGTTCTTTTTTTTTCTTTTTTTTTTCTTCTTTCCTTTTTTTTTGTCCTTTTTTTTTTTTTTTTTTTTTTTTTTGTTTCTTTTTTTAATAAACCACTTATTTTACCGTCGGAGATGTGCGGACAAAGAACGTGGCTCTTCTTTTAATGTAATCTGCACGCACTTAACTTTTACCGAAGTGGAGACTTAGTGATCTCCGTTTTATGTACAAACATTATTCGTAGACGTTTAATCGTTTGCTCTCTCAGTAGAATAAGATGAAGTAACGCGCTAATCAGAAATTCGTGGGATAAAGTTTGTATGATTTGATTTAAGTAATAATTGTTTGATTTTTATTGATGAGAGATTCATAATTGACGAATATTATAATCATTGCTAATTCCTTTAGAAATAGATGAGTATTCTTTATGAATCGATTTGGCAGAAAGAGCTCTTAAATGGTATAAAAACTCTTCTAGTTTAAATCTCGACTGAAAGAAGTAGTACGGACTAAGTAGAGACACCTGAGAGTTCACCACTTAAAGAATCTTCATTAATATTTGTCATTTACGATTGAAAAGACTGACAGAGATTAGAACGATGTATCGATGTTATTGTTCTTGTCATGTCGGTGAATGATTTCATGTTAATGCTGATATATGATAAATATTTGTCGATGTGTGTTACGTCATAGATATATATATATATATATATATATATATATATATACATATATATACTTTATATACATTCATTATACTTCATATTCAAGGATAAAGGAAGTATATTTCTCAACGTGGGTGTGTTCGATAAACCCTGGGCATCGATAATGTATTTCGAAAATTCTCATTTTAATTTTTCATAAATTTAATGATTACTATGATATTTTTACTTGAGAAAATAATAATAATAATAATAATAATAATAATAATAATAATAATAATAATAATAACAATAAGAAGAAGAAGAAGAATAAAAACGGATGATAGAGTTACACGACGATGAGAGATCGTCATACAAAGGCCTTTGTGTGTCCCCTTTTATGAACGTGTCTCTAGTCAAGGTTAATGGGTGCTTCTAATTTTACATACATACATACATACATACATACATATATATATACATACATACATACATACATATATACATACATACATACATACGTACGTACGAACGTACGTACGTTGGGTACACTTAGGAACGATGAGGATAAGATCGCAATTAACCATCATAATTTGTTAAATGGTTGCTCGTACACACATCGAGCTGGTAAATAAGATGTTAGAAGGGTCTTATCATAGTTTCTAAAGAGAGATAGATAGATAGATAGATAGATAGATAGATAGATAGATAGATAGAGAGAGAGAGAGAGAAAGAGAAGAGTAGGATGGATAATCGATAAATTTTATGACTCGCTTGTTACGACTCGAACGATCGTATATAGGCAACGCCTTGGTCATTGTTGATTCATTAAAGTCTATTAACAGGTAATACGCTGTTATTGGATGATATATATATATATATATATATATATATATATATATGTAACATTTTTTTGTTAAATATATTGTTATTTACTTAGTAGAAAATTGTATTATTAAAGTGAATTAGTTAGGAATAGAAAGACTTGGAAATGCATGAACATTATACGAATGTACGCCGACTCGTGTAAATTTTCAATGGTATTGAATTTATCTTTTCTTTTCTATTTCTTTTTTTTTTTTTTTTTTTTCCTTTTTCTTTATATAATACAATTTCTTTGTATTATTTCTTCAAAAAGGTTCGAATCGGCATGAACAAAGCTGTGACGACGACTAATGGGGAAAGTAAGAAACGAATTAATTTTTATAACACATAGTAAATAGCGTTAAGTGTTATCAGAAATTCGTGTTAACATATTGTTAGTTATATCGAACGTGTAAAGTGAAATCAGCCGATCGAATTAATTCGGCGAAAGCACACCGAAGCGACGATTAGTTCACAACAATTAACAGCAAGCCTTTAAGAATTAGAAAAGAAAAAAAAAAAACAACAGAAGGAATTATAAATGAAAACAAAAAAAAAGAAGAAGAAGAGGAAGAAACAAAAAACTAAAAAAAGGTAATTGATAAGAGAAAAAATAAAAAGACGGGCAAAAACTTTCGTCGATCAGTGATACGTCGCAGGCACTAATAATGTATATAAACACAGAGAGAAATATAGAAAGAGAGAAAGAGAGAGAATCATTAATTACGTTCGTATTAACAACGTGCTTTAGCATGAAAAATTTGCATTTTTTTTGCAAAAAAATCTAAGCTAACTTATTCTTCTCTTCTTACAATGTCATTAATTGACTTGTTAATTTGAAACATTAATTTGATTCAAAGAAATATAAAAACAAAAGCAATTACTAAATGCTTCGAAGATACTTGTTACATTGCTAATAGCTCTTGCAAAAGCCGAATGATCAAACATTAAGAAATCGAAAGTTAAATCTCAAATAACGAAGTAAAAGAACAAATTCATTGAGATAAGATGACGTAAATGTTTTATTACTTACTTCATCTTGTCTCTCTCGTCTTGTTCTTATTTTTTCTTTTTTAATAACGACATATATAAAACTTTATGTGCGAGTTCAATCATCTTTTGGTGAAGGTGAAACGAAGAAAGAAAGAGAGAGAGAGAGAGAGAGAGAGAGAGAGAGAGAGAGAGAGAAAGAGAGAAAAGTGAAGGTACGTGAAAGGATTTTTGTTTTAAGCGTGGTGGTGATTTATAAGGAAAAAAACAAATTTGTCAGAATAATTAAAAGGATCAATTAATTGTCGATCGGTATCTAACGATGACAATTTCGTGTTTATTCTTTTTTTTTTTTTTTTCCTTCTTTTTTTTTCAAACGTACCAACGAAAACTAATTTTATTTTCTTTACTATTATTATTATTATTATTATTATTATTATTATTATTGGTACTATTATTATTCCGACAAATTTTTTTTTTTTTGTTAAAATCGGATAATTAAAAGGATTGGAGAAAAGGGAGGAAGAGGTTGGTAAAGGTTGGTAGGCATACCATCTAAGAAACTGCTGTAGGCAGTGTTTCCCTTCACCATGCCAGTCTGCATCATCATCATCCCCACATCTGGAAAAATTCAGCGATCGACCCGGAGGCGGGTTCGTAAATAGAGATCAAGAAATAGAGAAGAAAGTGGGATTGAGGCGGTGCATCTAGGAGAGTATTACTTAAACATATAGACAATCGTTAGAGGTTTACGAAATTCAATAAAGATTTATGTGCGTACGAGAAGACGAGAATATGCTAAAAGGTATAAAGGTACAAAAAATGGAAGTGAGTAAACTTCTAAAAAGCTTCGAATTAGCGTAATTAGATTATTACGAGATTAGAAAAAGAAAAAAAAAGAAAAAGAGCGAGAGAGAGAGAGAGAGAGAGAGAGAGAGAGAGAGAAGAGGAAAAAGATCAATGCGAACAATTTTAATGAAAAAAAAAAAAAAAATAAAAAAAAAAAGCTTTTGAGAAGTTTATACTTCGAACATTTATAAATCATCGGATAATCAAATATAGATAGATATCTATTTTGTAACAACGATCGCTGGAATCATCTTCGACGGTTTCTGCTGTCAGACGGGGCTCTTTTCTTTTTTTTTTTTTTTTAACATAAAAAGAAAAAAAAACAGGTTAGGGAAAGAATAAAAAAATAACGTGATAAATAGTGATTATCGTTAATCGTTGAAAAAGGACGATGGAAGTCACATATTCGACGATTACCTTCGACGTTCTCTCATTTTCTCTTCGAGTCTTTCGATACCTGGAATAATAGAATTAACTGAAACCTTAGAAATTAGTTGACCGATCGTTTAACGAAAATCGTTTCATTGCCCAGGGTTTAGGACAACGTTGCAGTGTGAATGTTGATCGTGTGATCTATCGTAAACACTTTGTTATTCCTAATGAATTTAATTAAATACAACGATACGATATCCGATTATAATATTTTCAATCGGTTTAGATTTATCATGAAAAAAGGGAAGATATTAAATGGGAGATCTTGAATGGTATCCATTCGTCAATCGGAATTATTCTATTACGTGTGTGTGTGTGTGTGTGTGTGTGTGTGTGCGTATGTGTGCGTGTGTGTTAGAGTCAAGTGTCGCCTTTTCGTTCCTCTCTCTTCTTAGATCCTTTGATAGGAGAGATCTAATTGGCGCTAGTGCAACCGACGACGATGCAATATCATTTGAATTATATAGACGAGCTGCAGTCTCTTTCATGGATCGATTTTTTTTTTTCCTTGATCGCGCGCAATACGAAATCGAATGTGACTCTTTATCGGCGAATCTCGCACAGTTCAGAGTAAGGTAGATAAAGATGAGAAAGAGCGAGATAGATAGATAGAGTTAGAGTATAGGAATAGAGATAGAAATAGAGATATATAAATAGATAGATAGATAGATAGATAGATAAAGAGGGAAGATAGATGTAGGAAAAGTAAAAAGAAATGAACGGTAAGGATATAGGAACGGATAAAAGAAATGTGAAATAGAGAAAAATAAATCAGAGAGAGAGAGAGAGAGAGAGAAAGTGAGAGGGGGCGGAGTAAAGACTATAGATTGCAGAGAATAATTGATAACAGTAAGAGTACGTGAAGCTGTCATACGGCAGTATGTATGAATACCAAGTGCCAAATTCATACCAAGTAAGGCGTTAAAGAAAATCGTATCGGGAACTATAGTCATGCATGCAAGAACGAACGAGAAGAGCACACACTATAGTGCAGGCTAATTTCCTCCGTTAGAGATAGAGAGAGAGAGAGAGAGAGAGAGAGAGAGAGAGAGAGAGAGAGAGAGAGAGAAAGAGAGACAGACAGAGAGATAGAGAGAGAGAGAGAAAGAGAGAGAGAGATAGATAAAGAGAGAGAGATAGATAGAGAGAGAGAGATAGATAGAGAGAGAGAGAAAGAGTCAGGTGGTCATGCCAGGCCAGCTGACTGATTTATTGGGCAATCATGTTATGCGTTTGTCGTATTATATATAGGTCCATTTTATTTCCTCTTAGAATTTGTTATTCGAAGGAAAATTCATTTTTACTGATTCAGCACAGACCTTTCCCTTTAAATCGAAACTTTAACTTCGAAGAATTATTAACGATTAGAAATGGAAACAAAACGAAAAAAAAAAAAAAAAAAAAAAAAAGAAACAAGAAGCAAACGTTACGTCCACTAGTAGAGAATATATATTACAAAATTCGATATTTATTTTTTAACAATACTACTATTATGTTAAAGAATATTATTTCATTGTTTTTAATCGTCGTCATCGTCATTGTCCCCGTTCGGCAGCGACTCGAACGTTCTCGCTTTGATTTACTTCTTTCTCCTTTTTTGTTTCGTAATTATTCCTTGCTCATTGTCACACACACACACACATACACACGCGCGAGCGCGCGCACACGTATGCACGCACGCATAGCATAGATACAAACGCATACCCACACACACACACACACACACATTTGGGTGGCTATTTAGAAACTTGAAAGCATACGCATTCTCGTAGGGTTACATACAGGAAAATGTACAGAGATAGATAGATATATAGATAGATAAAGATATAAAGAAAAAGAAAGAGAGAAGAAACAAGAAGACAGAGAGACAGAGAGATAGAGAAAGAGAGAGACAGCGAGAAAGAGAAATGGGGAAACTTGCAGATATGCCATACAGACAGACATTTCAAACAGAACGTCGTAAAAACGCAGAAAGAGAGTGAGAGAAAGAGAGAGCAAGAGACAGAGAGAGAGAAAGAGAGAGAGAGAGAGAGAGATAGCATAGTCAGGATAGTGAAACAGCAGAGAAGAAGAAGAAGAACGATCTTTTGGCCAGTACAGTGTAAAAAAGAGGAGTAAGAGACAAATTTTTTGCAGAAGGGTAGAGGGCTTTACGAAGAAGTTAACGACGAAAAGAAAAGAAAAGAAAAAAAAAAAAAAGAACAGTTTGTTAGACGATAGGGTGAAAAAAAAGTCTATTATCAGACCAAGCGAGCGTGTGTAAGACGTTACCTAAGTCCCGGCCCCAGGAGCGCTGCTGCTGCCCCACTAAATCATATATGATAAATACAGTGGTCACAATTATGTCACTTCGTTAATCGTCGCAGTAATTACTGAAACGTCTCTTAATAGTAGAAACATAATAGATTATTAGAGATAGGGGATGGATCTCTCGTTTTAAGGATTGATTATTAGAAAAAGATATAAAGAGAGAAAGGGAGAGAGAGAAGCGCGAGAAAGAGCAAGAGAGAGAGAGAGAGAAAGAGAGAGAGGGGGGAAGAGAGAGAGGGAGAGAGAGAGACAAACAGAGATAGATAATTAAGTAATAAAAAGAGAGGGAGATTAATTATTCTGATGAAGAAAGCATATTGCGCAGTATTTGTCGGATCGTACATAATATTTTAAAGTCGATTCAGGATCGACTCTCGTCTAGGCAGATAATTATATTTATGAATCAGGCGAGCTTCTCAATGAGAGAAGTAGAAAAAAACTTGGGGGAGATATCTCGTTTGATATCATGTCGCTTTAAATCTTAATTATAATAATTATAATAATAATAAGAATAAGAATAAAAATAATAAGGATAATAATAATGACGATGATGATGATAATAATAATAATAATAATAATAATAATAGTAATAATTATAATAAAAGTAATAAAAAAACAGCACCGATCTAAGGCTCGCTCTTTGCCTGTCGACATTCTTTTTATGCACCTTCCAAATAGTATACTACCTTGTGCACAGACGCCCGTCTATCGTTATCGTATTATTGCGTTATGCACTCGGTATCTCTGGCAAAGACGATCCGAACTGAGTTAGTTGGCAGAAGATTTGATAAGAATTCATTTCTCTCTTTTTTTTTTTTTGTTATTTTTAAGAAAAAATGTTTTTGCTTTTAGTATGATTGTTACTTGAATTATAATAGATCAATGACTGGAAAGACTTACAGTTTTTGCACTTGCATTTCTTGATCAGTGTCTCGTCTTTAATATCATCGTGGCATGCTTTGCAATAGAACCACGCCCTGAAAATTGAATGGAAAAAGAGAAGATATTAAATTTGTCAGATTTTGTTTTAAAATAATTTCTTGTTGTTTAGATTAATCTTGTTTTTTTCTTTTTTTCTTTGTTTTTGTTGGATCAAAAATTGTCATTTCAATTAGTTTCGATAGAACTGTATTGTAAGTTTTTTTTATATTTAGAGAAAAGAACAAAAAAGAAAAAAAAAGAAAAAAAAAGAAAAATAGAAAAAAAAAAGAGGAGAAGAAAAGAAACTTTCGAAGTAACTTACCGCTTGACTTCGTCCGCGGATTGAGCAATAAAGAATCCCTGAGTATTTGCAGCGATCTTGGCACCACGTGGATTGATCGAGATCTTACTGTCAACACCTCCTTCGCCCTTGATCTCAATCGCCAGCAGGAGTAGTTTCAGTTTCGTGAAGCACAACCTATGATACGTTTACGCGTAATATTTGTCCAATTTTTTTGCCCATTCAAAAAGCACACTTTTCAAACAAACAGCTATATTATATCTATCGCGAAACATCGACTGGATGATTACTTTGCGAACAATATATTTTTAAGCGAGTTGGTACATATAATATATATATATATATATAAGCGAAAGAATCTACAAGGTGATCCATTTGAATCGAAATGAATAAAATATTTCAATTTTTAACTAATGTTTTTATTCTCACAACGAAATTATTCTTTTTAAGAGGTACCTCGTAGATTACATGCCACTTATACTAAACACAATGAAAATGCACTCGTCAACTCTAAATAAATGATTCGTATAAACGACACGGAAAAGCGTAAGAGACACGATCGATGCCAGCGAGTCCCAGTTTCACGATTCATATATATGCATGCATGTATATGTATATATATGTATGTATGTTTGTTTGTATGTATGTATGTATGTAATGAATGTATATACATGTATATACCTACTTAAGTCTGAAAAAGAAAAAAGAGAAAGCAATTAAAAGGATGACTCGTACAGCATCGATCGTTACTGTCTCTTCGCTGTAATAATGAGAGGACAGTGAAACTTTCGTTGATATCATCGATTTCTTTCTTTTTTAAAATCTCCAAGTTGAGATCGTGTTTCTGTAATAAAATAAAAATATTAGAAAAAAAAAAAGAAGAAAAAGAAAAATGAAGAAACATAAAACACAAAAAAGAGAAAAGAGAAGAGACGTTTCTTTTCCAACGAGTTTCAATGTCCGTACGACGATCATATTCGAAAGCCTTTTTTTAATTATGCTTTGAGTAGAATCACTCGACATTATCGATAGGGAGCCATCGTATAGACGTCTATTGGATCAGAAATTTTCTCAAAGAAACATCTAGATCAACGGTACGCAAATTATGAGTCTTGATACTAAGGTTTTGAAATTTTTATGAATTCTAGGTACGTATAATAATAATAAGATTTTCAAATAAAGATAAAATCACACAGATATACAGATACGCGAAATCTTCATGAATTTTTTTTCCATAGAAATAATTACATTTTTCATTTTCAAAAGAAAATAAATATTATATTATTACCACCCTCTTTCATAGATACATATATTCACTAATACGAAAATAAAAAAAAAAAAAAAAAAAAAAAAAATATTAAAGAGGGTTCTCGGCATTTTCATGAATCTTATGCATACAAATGATCACATTTAAAAGCAATACATTCCTTCGTTTTATTTCAAAATTAAAAAGAAGAGGAAAAGGAATGTCTTTATTGCTTTATATTTTATATTCGCCAAAAAAGAAAGGAAGAAAAAAGAAAAAAGAAAAGAAAAGAAAAGAAATGTAAAGCTCGCGTAGAATTTCTCTCTATAAAAAAGATGATGATCAATTATAAATAATTTGCGCACCACTGGCCTAGACTCTCGATCCCTTTGCGATTAAAGTCGAATTATCCCTTTTTCTCTGTCGCGTACGTATGTATGAAAGTATCTAGGTATGTACATATGCATGTATGTATCTATGTATATACATATATACATACTAGTTTCTCACATAAAACGCTACGATTCGCCATTATTCTGAAACGAGAGTAGGTAACAACTCAGAGATCGTAAAAAAGAATGAAAGAGTAACGTCATACCTTATAATACGTCTTCGTAAAGGAAACGTAACTGCTCGTTAAAGAATTAACGTAAGTCGTGCGGATAAAGAGTGCGAAAGATCAACAACGTGTACATATATTACGTAGCTACGTGTGTATGTGTATTTATATGAATGAATAAATGTATGCGTGTATATATATATATATATATATATATATTTATATATACATACATACACGCATATACGTATGTAAATAAAAGAGAAAAAGAAAAGAAGACAGAAAGAAACAACAAACAGAAAAAGAAAAAGAAAAGGAGAGCCCATTACAGAGAATTGACATAATTTGTAAAATTGTATGAAAATATATACATATATACATATATATACATATATATTTTTTTATTCTTCTTACAACGTACGTTACATGATATAACAAGAAAACTAGGCAATTTTGTACTTGTAGACGAATTAATACTCTGTAATGCGTCCTCGGATAAATATAACAAGAGAAAGAAAGAGATAGAGAGAGAGAGAGAGAGAGAGAGAGAGAGAGAAAGAGAGAGGGAAAAAGAAAGAAAGAGTGAGAAAGAGAGAAAGAGAGAAGGAGAGAGAGAGAGAGAGAGAGAGAGAGAAAGAAAGAGAGAGTGAAGAAAAGCATTCGTCATGCAAAAAAACGGGGGTGGTAAGCCACATAAATGACATTCTTGCCAAAGCGCCATGCGAGCGAATTGAAGAAGGGGTGAGTAGTGAGGAAAGGGGAATGCAGACTACAGGAACAATTAGGAACGTTGAACAACTACGACAATGGAATCGTCATGCGAACGTATAACGAAGGATGTGCTGATATTTGTGCTACTATAGTTACTACTATTACAACTACTATTAATGCTACTAGTAGTGGTGGTAGCGGTGGTGGTGATGGTGGCGGTGGTCGTGGTGGCGCACTTCTAATCTACGCTACTACTACTTCCTAATATCGCGCTCGAGAAACTCGAGAGAAACTGCTACTATATATACTAGGCGAACTCGTCGTAATGTATAAGAAAAAAAAAAAAGAAAAAAGAAAAAAAAAAGAAATGTAAATAAATACGTAATACTAGATTAACGAGCAAGAGCAAAGAGAAATAAAACTATTTTACATTTACTATTATACATTAAAGTGAACTGATAGACTACTCGATTTATATATATATATATTTGTGCGTGTTTTATACTACGACGATTTCAACGATTTTCAAACAAATTCTCCAAGTTGTGTGTTGCTATGGTATATAATTAATTTATATATATATATATATATATATATATATATATATATATATATATTTATATATATATATAAGGAGAAAGAGAGATTGATAGGTAGATAGATAGAGAGATAGATAGATAGATAGATAGATAGATAGAAAGATAAAGAGAATAATAGTTATTATAATAATGAATCATAAAATCGGATTCAAAAAATTTCATGTTCGAATATAATAATACAGGACAAATTTTTAGGATCAATGGTGGACGATAATCAGATTGTTGGTTGTTGCCATTCCTATCGGAAGGGTTGAGGAGGAGCTAAAAGTATATATTTAAGGAGAAAATATATGGTATATATTTTTTTTTTTTATACGTATGTATAAAATAAAGCTACGCGTCGATGGAAAACGAATTTTCTTATGCTACTTTGAGGAAGAATAATAATGGAAAACGAATTTTCTTATGCTACTTTGAGGAAGAATAATAATGGATACGAATGTCGATCCATAATAGTCGTCCGGCTGGTTGTCGAAACAAATGTTGTTAGAGTTGAATTTTATTTTCCATTTCTTATATAAATATCTATATTCATGTATTTACGTATATAGAAATCTGTGTCGTTCTGATATCGAACAGCGAAGAACGTAAGAACGTAGTAAACGTATACGTATAACATGAATGTCTTTAGAATTTATTATTTTTATTTTTTTCTGTTTTATTTATTTATTTATTTATTTATTCAATTTAACAATAATCGATATATATATATATATATATATATATTAATTCCATTGAAACGTTCTATTCTTCGATTAGCATGCTCGTTTCGTGCGAATTCTCCTTTCTCGCAGTACTCCGAGTCTCGATGCGAATTATTTTCGATGATCTAAGCGTAACACATCGCATTCACCAACTAATCTGACGATCTAAATTTCTACGTACGTCCGTTCGATATACGTGATAAAGGAATAGTGAGATTTTTTGCGAATAATATTGGCACTTTAATTTTTTTTCATTTATATATTTCTCTATTTGTTCGTTTCTTTTTACTTTATCTTTTCTGTTTTTTGTTCTTTTTTTCTTTTTTTTTTCCTTTTTTTTCCTTCCTTTTTAATCTTTCCCTCGTTTCCTTTATCGCGTTTCGAAGAATTATTAAATGAAATTCACGTGTCGAGCTCTCGTGATTCTATATTAAGTATATAGGCGCGAATAATAAATTTCATAATCCATACGATGCACGTTACAACGAAAAAATTTCTTTTATGATATTCTCTACATACATAGTATAAACAGCAGCTTGCATGCTCGTATCAAAAGAAGAAGAAGAAGAAGAAGAAGAAGAAGAAGAAGAAGAATAAGAACAACTTGAGGAATGCTCGCGTTCTTTAAAAGAATATTAGAGAGTAATGCTACATAGAAATATAAAAGACACACGCTATAACAATAATATAGTATGTACTGTACACTTTCGGAAAAAAAAAAAAAAAAAAAAAAAAAAAAAAAAAAAGAAAAAAAAAACAAGAAAAGGATAATAAAACAAAGTAAACAAAAATAAGAAATCAAAATCAAATTCAATTACTAATTCAAATGTTCTACTAGACGTATGCCACAACAAAAAAGAAAAAAAAAAAGAAAGAAAGGGAGAAAAAAGAATATCTACAAAATGTCTGTATATATGTAAGTATATACATATAAAATTTGAGAATAAGAAAAGATTTTTTTGCGTATGAAAAATTCTGTTGTGTTTTTCCTGTCTGTTTGGAGATCATATTTTCGTAATTGAAAAATCAAAATTTATGTTTTTTTTTTTTTTCTGTCCATGGAGAAATGGAAAAAAAGAAAAGAGAAAATATCAAAAAAAAAAAAAAAAAAAAGAAAAACGAAAAAGGAAGAAAAAGGAAGAAGAAATCACAACTCACTAATCGCTACGATTTCATTTTCAAAATACTTCGTGCCGTGAAAAAAGTTTTTCACCTAAACAAAATACGATATACAATACTATGCTTTATCACGAACGAGCTCGTAGATTCCACAAATGACATAATTTATTAAATATAATTCATTTACACGATATGCGTTATAAAAAATTTAGATCGGCGATTAGAAATCGAAATGGAATCTACGTTCTTATCCGTGTCTAATTCTACGGATCGAAATTTGATAAAAAGAGAGACAGATGTGCACATTCGAAAGAAGATAAAATTTCCCAGATAAAAAAAGGAGAAATCCAAACTCCAAAAACAGAATAACGAGAACTTACGTAGATGAAAAAAAAAAAAAAATATTATGAAAGACAGGCCTAAAGGCATACTCAAAAAGAAAAAAAAAAGGAAAAACGAAACACAAAACAATAAAAAAAAAAGGAGTGAGACAAAATGCATCTACGTAAAAATAAAAAGGAAAAAAGAGAGAAAGAGAGAAAGAGAGAAAGAGAGAGAGAGATAGATAGATAGATAGAGAGAGAGAGAGAGAGAGAGAGAGAGAGAGAAAGAGAGAGAGAAAGAGAGAAAGAGAGAAAAAGAGAAAAAAGAAAGAAAAAAAAAGAAAAAAACGTTTGTAAGAGTTCACTCGTGGATCAAAAGGGCCGAGGTGAAGGGCCGCACAGGCAACATAGGTACGTTAATTTAAATGAGAACGTTTGTTGATCCAAGGAAACGAAAAATAACTTCGTGCTCGTTCAAATATACTCGGGAACGATAAAACGAGCTTTCGCGAAAGAGAAAGGGAGAGAAAGAGAGAGAGAGAGAGAGAGAGAGAGAGAGAGAGAGAGAGAGAGAGAGAGAGAGAGAGAAATTTCGACGATAATTCGACGCACACAATTTTGAACGTTCTCATTTAAATAGCTCGTCCAAAGTGATACGCTCCTTTATCATAACACGGAAATATCCACAAGTATAATATAAAATATATAAATATATATATATATATATATATTTATATATGTATATGTATATATAATATATAAGGAATTCAAGAAATCTACACAATATGAAGAAAGATGTAGAATCGCATTCGAATGTCGGCGAGTGTAAAAAAAAAAAAAAAAAAAAAAAAAAAAAAAAAAAAAAGAGAGAGAAAAAAAAGAAAAAACTGTATAAATCCATGTATAAATACGTATATGTGTTTGTTTCGTGTACGTCTTTCGTGATGTCATTAAGTCAGTCTAACTAAAAAAAGAAAAGAAGAAAAAGGTATAATTTAATTTAATGCGAATTTAACTCGTTAACCGTCCAAAAACAACGATCAAGTTTTTTTTTTTTTCGCTAATGAGTTAAACGTAGATAATTATTATACGAATCTGTTTGCTGTATTCGTCGTCGTTCATCATGTATATGTCGTTATCATGTATATGTATGCAGTGCGTGTGCTTGTATGTATATATATATATATATATATGTGTGTGTGTGTGTGTGTATATGTAAATGTGAATGTGAATATTAACGTGTCTCAGTGATGTACGCGAGCGTTGCAGCTGATGGCAGCGAGAACTTACTCGCTGGCTTGGGGAAATGTCATCCCGGTAAAGGACGGGGAGAGGGTTTCCGTGTACATCTCGCAGCCCGTGCCTTGCAGGTAATCATTCTGCCATGCCTGAGTATCCGGAGACTGAAACACCAACCAACCAGGCTCCACGTCATCAAACCTTTCAAGAAGCACCGTTT
>NC_062189.1:15182546-15192546 GCF_912470025.1 Vespa velutina
TGTATATATATATATATACATATATATAATAGTAGTATATGGAAAAGAAAGGTGAAAATACAAAAAGAACGTTACTAAAGCGATGTAGGGGTGGCTTACATCGACTAGGTGTAGCACAGATACGAATTTGTACAATATATATGTAAGTTAAACACTTTCCATGTATATCCATATTATGTCATATTATAATATACATATTCATGTGTGTATATGTGTATGTGTATAGAGATATAGATATATATATATATAGCGTAGTGAGAGACATAGGCGAGGCGAAGCTTCATCTCTTTTATATTTTTTTTTTTTTCTGTGTTTATTTTGTTATTACTTTCTATCCGATTCAAGAGACACCCGAAACCTTTTTCAATTCTGTCCCCTTTAAGATCTACGAGAAGTAACATTTGAATGGAGGAAGAAGAGCTATCCGTAAACATCGTCAAAAAAGAAAACAGAAAGAAAGAAAAGGTACAATTCCAAAAAGGTTTTTTAATTAAACGAGACGCTATTAGCATTTCTTTCAACTAGGGCTAACAATAGACGTTGTTAGTCAAAATTTGTATCCTAGAAAAATAAAGCGATACGATTCGTCCATAAGGACTGTAAAACTTTCAAGGATGAAATAATACTTAACGCATTTGTATACATATATCAAAATCCTTTCGAAAGAAAGAATAAATCACTGCGTAAATCACTTTTTTCCACGATCCTACGTATGAAATAAAAAAAAAAAAAAAAGGAAAAATATCCTTCTTCTAATATCTGTTGAAATTTTCGAATAAAAAAAAAGAAAAAAAAAAATATAAGGAAAAAAAAACAGAAATAAGTCCAATCCTCGATTAGAATGATTTGTCAGGATGAACTGTTAATTACAAAAAAAGCAATTAGACAGAGTGAGAAAGAGAGAGAGAGAGAGAGAGAGAGAGAGAGAAAGAGAGAGAGAGAGAGAGAAAGAGAGAAATAACAATCACGATCACGATCGATTAAAGAGTTTGTTCGAGATGAGTTAAAGACGAGAAGATAAAGTCTTTTTATATGAGTTACGATTAATTAATATATATATATATATAGTATAAATAAATAAAAAAAGATATATAAGGAATAATAATAATAATAATTAATTGGGTCTCGTCTCTTGAATCAGAGATACACGTATCAATTTTTGGATTGTTGAATTGGTCATGGACCGACTTACTCAGTGGCTCTCGCAAAAGGCATTCCAATGAAGGTAGGGCTCAGTGTCTCGGTGTACATCTCCATTCCAGTTCCACGTAGGTAGTCATTCTGCCAAGCCTGTATATTGGGTGACTGGTACCAATCAACCGACCATTTCTAAATCACACACACTCCTATGCATGTACGGATTGTGCGCATTTTTTCCACGGTGTACGCGAGACACGAGTGAGACGTGTGTGATGGCGTGTACGCGCGCGCGCGCGCGCACGCACACACACACACACACACATTTTATGTACGTACTCTTTCGTTGGCGACGCCATGCTTCGTTATAAATTTTTTTTTTGCGAGCCAGGAGCAAAAAGAAATTAGAAAGAGAGAGAGAGAGAGAGAGAGATAAAGAGACAGAGAGACAGAGAGACAGAGAGAGAGAGAGAGAGATTGAGAAAAAAGAAAATAAAAAAATGCATCCATCAATCAATAATACAATTTACGAGTTAATCGACTCCTTTCGAATATTTTTGTTTTTTCTCTCTCGATTCGATCGAAATACAGAGATGTTTGTTCAATAAGCTCTAAACGTCTAAAGTCAACGAACTCCAATCGATATGAGGGAAAAAAATCGACAACTCTCGTACGAGAGAGCTATCTGAATTTAAAATCTCGCGCCGTCATTTAGACAGAGAGAGAGAGAGAGAGAGAAAGAGAGAAGAGACAGAGAGAGAGAGAGAGAGAGAGAGAGAAAGAGAAAGAGAGAATAGAGAAAAAGAAAAATTGTACGACCTAACGCTGAAAAACTTACGAATAACGTACTTGCACACATGCATAGAATAAAGGAAATAGGCAAATATCATGTTTTTTTTTTTTTGCCAAGGGATGACATTTTTTTACTGACCGTCTTAAAGGATCGCATGGCGAAGAGATTGGCCATCATTGTGCTGAAACCTGGCGCGAGGCAGGATTGCGCGATAAATCCTAGCTTCAATTCGGCCAAGCAAATTACATCGTCGCCCTGCTTCCAATCCCATGATGGAATGTTTAGTAAATAGGCCTAAAACATAATTTACTTGTCGTTAAATCATGTTAATTAATTATTATCTATTGTGTCGAAATTAAAAAATTTTTAATCTATTAACTTTCAATATATTAAATTACAATTTTGTTATTAAAACGCAATGACAATTTGTTAATATTTTCAATTAAGAGATTTTTTAATTGATCGAAAAAATCCAATCAATTAAATTAAAATCTTTTAACATTTTGAATGATAAAACTTTGAACTTTGAATCCTTAATAATCACTTTTTACGTGGATTAACAAATTTTAATATCAATGATATTGATATTATTTTCAACAAATAGAGAAATATGTTTAATTGATTATAATAATGCAGAAATAAATATCTTTGTTACCTTGTTGTGATACTGCATTAGCTGTATAATGACACGAATGTCATCCGAATAGTTCTTGATGGAGATGACGCGCATGATGTTGGCCGCGTCCTCGGCGTCTGGGTCCTGGCAATATTTATTCGCCAAAACCAAGCACGCGTCCGCTTCGTGGACCTGCAAATCATTGGAACGAAATGTTGCACTATTCGTGAGATTTTATTATACGGAAGGTTGAGGGGAAGGCGAAGGCCTGTGGTTGGTCGGAAGGAGAGAAATAGTTTAGAACGGGTGAAAAGCCGAAAGCGATGATTGCCCTTCGTTCGACGAACCGATCGATAAATGCAAAAAAAAAAAAAAGATAATGCTATAAATATAATTCATTGTTATTTATTAATAAATAATAAATAGATATATGTGTGTATGTGTGTGTATGTATATATATGTATGTTTGTACGAAACGTGTTTATATTAGCGTTAGATAGATTCACATATTAGCTAAAAATTGAGGAATTAAAAAATAAAAGAAAAAAAAAAATATATATATATATATACGTATATAATAATAATTGTAATAACAATAATAATGATAAATAAAATGGAAAAAGATCCAAAAATAAATTTACGTTTCTTAATATCATCGCTCGAGGCTATGCTATAAACTGCGGGTTCATTATTAAAAAGTAACAACACTCGTCTGAAAAGACAAGTCAAACAGGTTAAGTAGAAAGTCACGCGAACGAGAAAGACCAAGAGAGATAGAGGTAGAGATAGATAGATAAATAGATAGATAGATAGATAAAGAGAGAGAGAGAGAGAGAGAGAGAGAGAGAGAGAGAGAGAGATAGACAGAGAGAAAGAGAGAGATGTTTTATCGCATTAATGTCAACTAAAAAGACTCGGGCTTGATGATATATTAGATACTACTGCTAATACTAATTAAAAAAAAAAAAGAAAAAAAAGAAATAAATAAATGACAACAACGAGAACATTTCGATCTTAATAATAACGATTTCAAAATCATTCAAATCGAACGATCTTGCGACTATTTATTAATCGAAAACTGATTGATCTGTAAGTGTTTGAACGTAAATATATAGATATGTATGTATAAAATAAAACGAAACTATGTTTTTAAAAGAATTATGTTAAATAATTTAAACGTTTATGCATATCGAGTTATAATATATGTATATGAGGAGTCATAAAAAATTGTCTAAAGAAGAAAAATATAAAAGAAAGATAAAGTAGAAAGAAAGAGAGAGAGAGAGAGAGAGAGAGAGAGAGAGAGAAACTATAGATTTCTTGGATATATGTAAATGTATCTGTATAGTAAAGAGAGATAGAGAGAGAGAGAGAGAGAGAGAGAGAGAGAAAGAGATGGAGAAATATGATCGATCGAATGAGATTTGCCAAAACGAAATCTTTGGAAAGAGAGGAGTGGGTTAAAGGGGGATGGAGGTTGTACGTGTAGCTCCACGTATCAACTAATGAATGAATGAATTAATTATTTATCATGCTAAACTAACGTGAACTATCAATATTCGAAGTTCAAGCTCGACGAAAACTACAAAGCACCAATTACGCAATAAGATAAGAACGCAGCCAAAAGAACGTTACAACGCACAAATGATCTATGTATGTGTATATGTATATATATTTATATATATACATATATATATATATATATATATATATATCTAGCTAATAAAATAAAGAGAGAGAGAGAGAGAGAGAGAAAGAGAGGGAGTGTGTGTGAGAGAGGTAATCCTAAACCTCTACGAAAATATTTTTCGCTAATAGAAAACATAAAAAATAATATTAAATATAAACTAACGTTACAAACGTTCTAATAATTAAAGAGAAGAGAACGATGGCCATTTCGCATCTACTCAAATAATCTCCCAACACTTACCCCACTCGGGATGATAGCAGGTATGGGTTTATCCGGTGGGTGAGAAACACATAACCTTTATACGAGGGTTGGCTCTCTTTAACGAATCACGTTTATATCCTTTCTTTCGTGAAAGTTTTAAGGAAAACTTACAATTAGAGGAGGTAACGAATAAATATGCATATATAGATCCATATATGTTATATTAAATAAATGTTTAAATGTTATATAGGAATACATATATGGGGGGTGGGGGGGAATTTCGCAAGGGTGTTTTATTTTTGTAAATAAAAAAAGAACATTCGACGAAGGTCCATCCTTCTTTTTATGAATGCGATTTCATTTGTTCTCGTATTTCGTTGATTCGAATTATTAGAATACAAAACGATAGAAAAGTTTTATCGTTTTGATAGTTTGCGTTGTCTATCACGCACACGACGACACATGAAAGCACACATGACAGCTTATCAGGCGCGATAAGATAGATAGAGAGAAAGAGAGAGAGAGAGAAAGAAAGAAAAGGAGAGAGAGAGAGAGAGAGAGAGAGAGAGAAAAGAAGGAAAGAAAATAGGAAGGAGAATATTTCGCGGACACGGTCAACGCTTATAGCAACATACTTGGAAAAGTTAGGACTGGACACAACCAACAATCATCCTTAAAAACTATAATCATTCGTTTCGATTTTTCAAGTATACAGAAAGAAATAATGGGATCTCGTAGAGAAAATTTGTCTTTATTTTCGTGTAAGGAAATTTAAATAGTAGTAATCGTCGTAAATTGTTCGACAGATAGAACGCGAAATTTAATTAGGAAATGATCAGGGGAAAAAGAAAAAGATAGAAAAAGAGAGAGAGAGAGAGATAAAAATATAGAGAAAAAGAAAGGAGGGAGAGAGAGAGAGAGAGAGAGAGAGAGAGAGAGAGTGAGTGAGAGAGAAAGATAATTAATTTAATGTAAATATAATATAATTTTTCACGCAAGTATCATCGACGTCGTCGTCGTGACCGTGAAGAACTCACCTTGACCCGTTGTAGGTCAATGGGGTTCATGATGGTCCCCTGAAAGAACTCCACGGTGGTGAAGTGTCGCTTGAACAGTCCCTCCAGCTCGAGATCTGGTGGCTTCCTAAATGATGGCACGAGTCCGAGACAAAACGATAGATATTTCTTTTAGAAATGAACTTTCACCTTGGATTTTTCAGCGAAACACCTTTTTCTCTCTGAGAGTATGAGAATATATCGTCGAGTGGCACGACGTGTACGTAGCTCGCCGAAGTATCTCCGACTTGCGTGTATGTGCTTTTTTCTCTTTTTTATTTATTATATATATAATAAATGTAATGTACACATACACATATAGCGATAAGTATATGTGTACGTTCAAAATAATATAATAAATAATAAAATCGTAGTAATTAAAGCGATATAAAAGTAAGTACGAAGTAACATCCACGCTCGAGCATCGTCGATTAAGATTTAGATAAAAAAAAAAAAAAAAGAGGAAGAAATTTTAAAAATCAATCGATTCAATATCAAGATCAAAGATATCAAGATAAATTAATTAATATCATTGACGATGTATCGAGGTATATGTTTAATAAATCTAAGTAAGTCTCTACTGCACGCTGATTCGGCTCCATAGCTTAATACAGCATACCATGCAGTCGCAGGCGATTGCATTCTACATAATATATTGCGTGCGTGCGTATATGATGTGTGTACGCGCGCGCGCGTTTCGTGTATAATATCGATAATAATAATAATAATAATAATAATAATAATAATAATAATAATAATAATAATAATAATAATAATAATAATAATAATAATAATAATGATAATAATAATAATAATAATGATAATAATAATAACAAAAAAACAAAATAAATGAATAATAAATTAATAATAATTATCATCAAAGTAACAATAACAATAACAATAACAGTAACAATAATAATAATTATGAAAGATTAGTAACGATGACGATAATAATAATGATAATGATAATGATTGAAAGAGAAAGAGAGAAAGAGATAGAGATAGGTAAACGCGAAGATGGTACTCTATCGATGCTGCGTGGACCACGATAGATATGAATACTTTTCACGACGCGTTTTTGTTCATAATCCAGCTGAGTAAAAGAACCTAAAGAGTTGCAAGGAAAGAAGAAGAAGAAGAAGAAAAAGAAGAAGAAGAAGAAGAAGAAGAAGAAGAAAAAGAAGAAGTAGAAATAGAAGTAGACGAAGAAGAAGAAGTAGAGAAGGAAGAAGAAGAAAAAAAAGCTCGCGAGTGGTCGCGTGAAGGGCTTTTGTTTCGAGATAATACGTTTCGTTTGATTGATAGAGGTATATTTGTTGTTGTTGTTGTATTTTTTCTTTTTTTTTTTTTTTTTTTTTTTTTTTTTTTGGTCGTGTAGTAGCTGTTCTAGGGTTCGGGATACCTTGACACGTTCCAGATCCACGGCATTCATCATCGTGCCCTGAAAAAACTCCACGGTGGTGTAATGCCTCTTGAGAAGACCCTCCAATTCGAGATCTGGTTCTTTCCTGAAAAAACAGATCACTCCTTACGACAACGGCGATCAGACTCCTTCACTCGTTTTCCGACATATCAGTCTCTGAGTGTGGACAAGTGCGAAAAAAAGTCGTTCATTCGTTTGTTCGTAAGTTCGTTCGTTCGGTCGATCGAACTAGTTTCGAAGATAACTCGCGCAGGAAAATTCGGAAGGATGAATCTTGTTTCCCCCATGTTCCATGTTCCTTTTCTTTTCTGCAATTTCCTTATACGTTCGTTCTCTTCTTCGATTTCGATCGTAGCGAAAACAAACGTGTCGTGTGATTCTTCCGTCTGATCGCCCTTTCGTCGTTTCATAGAAAAATCGTATCTATCGAACGGATGAAAGAGAGAAAGAAAAAGAGAGAGAGAGAGAGAGACAGACAGACAGACAGAGAGAGAGAGAGAGAAAGAGAGAGAGAGAGAGAGGGAGGGAAAAAGATATATATATATATAGATAGATAAATGGAAAGAACATCCTGAGACGTATGGCGACGTATACTCACCATCGTGTCGCCATATTACGTATGGTTATGATGTAATCGAGCGATTATTAAATACGATTGCATATCAACAAGGAAGTATATAATAAAATGATTTTAATTAAATGATCGAGTCAATACGTAAGTGAAACGTGTATGATTGTTTTGTGACCTCTGATGACAGTAGTAGACTTACTTAAAATAAACATTAAAATGGCTGAATGATGCCACATTTACGTATATTTGGAGTTTATCTTTTATTTAAAAAAGAAAAAACAAAAAAAAAGAAAAGAAAAAAGATATGATAAAGAAGAAAAAGGACACGCATTGATATCGTGTGATATTAGAGAAAGAAGAACGAGTAAATGAATGATGAAAATAAAAAAAAAAAAAAAAAAAATCATGGAGAAATAAACATAAACACATAAATGGATTTAAGAAAAAAAAAAAAAAAAAAAAAAAGAAAAAGAAAAAGAAAAAAAAAGAAGTATGATTCGAAAGTAAACACGACGATCGTCGGAATCGTTTCAATACAGTCCACGCATAGACCTTACTCTTTCCTCTATTTCTTTTCATTTCTTTCCTTTCTTTCTCCTTTTTATTGCTATCGATGTTCATACCTATGCAAGAAGACAACTTCTACATCGACGTCCTCGCGATCCTCGTGTAAGAAGTCCTTGAGAAAGTGCGAGACCGATTCGTAGGTGATATGACCACACACGACAATATGTCTGCCAACACAAAAAATATATTAGAGGATTGTCATCAGGGGTGGTAGGATAAGCGTTTTTATTCAAGGATAGTCTTTTCAAGCAACTACTGTGTGCACGTTCTAAACAATGTACATATATATGTATACATATATTATACACATACATAGATCACGTATATATATAAATATATATATATATATTTATATTTATATATACAGATGTATATGCGTATGTATGTATATGCATACATATAAAAATAGAGATCAATCAACTAGCACGTTCGCGCGATAGCTCTTTCGCTCTCTTCTTCCGTCCTCTCTCCGTTCCCAATACATCTTCATCTTCTTCTTTTTATACTGTCTACTCGGAACGTGTCTTTCTCCGAGAAAGATCAAGATAAAGAGATAGAGATAGACAGAGAGACAGAGAGAGAGAGAAAAAGAGAAAGAGAGAGAAAGAGAGAGAGGGGAAGATAGAAAGAAAGAGAGAATAGCTGAAAGTGAGTGAGCGAGAGAGAGAGAGAGAGAGAGAGAGAGAGAGAGAGAGAGAGAAAGAAAGACGAGTACAAGAGAAAGAGAGTGAGAGTGAGAGTGAGAGTGACAGTGAGTGAGAGAGAGAAAGAGAGAAAAAAAGAGAGAGAGAGAGAGAAAGAGAGAAAGAGAAAGAATGTTAGAGGAAGAGACAAATAGAAAGAGAGAGAGAGAAAGAGAGAGACTCATGCAACTTCAGTACTTGGACAAAACCAAACGTTGTGCACGAGACGACAGGAAGAGAGAAGAGAAAAAAAAAGCGAAGTCGATGATAACTTCTTATTCTTTTTTCTTTTCGTTCGTTCTGCTGTTTACTTTTTCTTGCGAAAAAGATTTTTTCTTTTTCTATTCTTTTCTTTTCTTTTTGTCTTTTTTCTTTTTTCCTTTTTTTTTTTTTTCTTTTTTCCTTTTCTCCTTAGAAGTATTAAAATTTTGTTTTTTTTTTTTCTTTTTTTCTTTTTTCTTTGGATTTTCCTTCGAGCAAAAATCGTCTTCAAGACGTTACACACTCTCCGCACAGGTATTATCATAGGCTATGTAGAACCGTATACCATTTTAGCCTGCCGCCATCTTGAGTTGAACCATTTTAGAGCGCGTGGTTCCGTTCCTTGAGAAGATAAAAAGAAATGAAAAAAAAGATATATATATATATATATATATATATATATATATAAATATATATTTATATATGTATAGAAGAATGAAGATAGAAAAAAGAAAATATCCACCGGAGATCACCGATACGTCACTTTTTTCTTTCTATTCCTTTTCGTTCATTTCGAACCGGCCATGGTAATGACGAAGATCATCGATTAAAGAAATGAAAAAAATTCGCGAGCGAGAGATCCTTTATTAGTGTACAAAAAAAAAAAAAAAAAAAGAAAGAAAAAAAAAGTAGAAAGAAAGAAAAAATAAAATTAAATAAATAAACATTTCTTTTTATCGGACGATCATCATTATTGACCAACTTCAAAACGAATCGTCGCGTATGGAGACGATCGCTCATGTATAAATATTTCTTCTTTCTATAATTATTTTCTCTTTGCCAATACGGAGAAGATATTTGCAGCGCAGCGGCGATTTTTCTAACGCAACGCTTATCCGCGTTGTATTTTTTCTTTTTCTTTTCTTTTTCTTTATCTTTTTATCTTTATTTTTATTCTTCTTTTTTTTTTGTATTTTTTATTTTTTTTTATTTTTTCCTTTTACGTACGCACACATACATGTATATGTATGTATATATGCGTATACATATATGCATAAGATCG
>NC_062189.1:15202546-15210046 GCF_912470025.1 Vespa velutina
GATTGATAAATGCGCGTGCGAATTTGTTTTTTCAAAGACCGCAGCCTTCTCCATACATTGCACCGTGTAATTTTTTACTACACGCGTTTGCGTTTTGTATGAGGGAAAGAGTGAAAGAGAAAGAGAGAGAGAGAGGGAGAGAGAGAGATGCAGCATATTGGAAATTATCGTGTGTCGCGGCGAGACGTGCAAATGTCTACGTTTTATTAAGAAGGAAATTCTTTAAAGAGAAAGAGAGAGAGAGAGAGAGAGAGAAAAAGAGAAAGAGAGAGAGAGAGAAAGAAAGAGACAGAGAGAGATAGATAGAGAGACAGAGAGAGAGAGAGAGAGAAAGAGAGAGAGAAGCCTCACGTGCCTAAACTTAGGACCCCTTTTTAGATCGGTTCTCTCTTTTCTTTTTCTTTTTTCTTGTGTGTTATTTTTTATTTTTTTTTACAATATTTTTCTCTTTACTGTCTTTTGTTTTGTTTTAATTTTAAACGCTGTTACTTCCTTTACTTTACTTTTAATTATTGTCTACTGTTGCTGGCGCTAATTAAAAAATGCCAAGAATCTTATCAAGCGAAATAAAATCGTGCCCCCGGACCGACGAAGAAGAGCCCATTCTAATGGCCAATTCGACGGTGCGGTCGATTAACCCTTGGATAATCTACTAGGCTAGCCAGAACACTAACGCATGCCGCCAAGAAACTCAATCCGTGAAGAGAGAGAGAGAGAGAGAGAAAGAGAGAGAGTGAGAGAGAGAGAGAGAGAGAAAGAAATAGAGAGAGAGAGAGAGAGAGAGATAGAGAAAGAAAGGGAGACTGATAACTAGAAAGAAGGACAAAAGATCTATAGGATCGATAGAGGGAGATTGATAGGATCTAATAGGATCCATAGATCGTATTTTATATCTTGAAAAAAAATTGGGAAGGCAAAAAAAAAGGTTAAATAAAAAAGAACAATGAAACCTTTTTGCTCGCTTATTGTTATGTGTATTGTAAATCGCGGTGAAATTTTATTGTATTTTTCATTTTCATCGTTGGTTGTGAAAAACAAAAACGAGATGATTGAATAAATAAAAGAATTTCGATTGTATAATGTAAACTTTTTTTCTTTCTTTTTCTTTTTTTTTTTTTTTTTAATTATGAACCTTGTTCCACTCGAATCTATAGCGAAAATATATTTGTTATTTTCTTTTTATATATTAAATCTGTTGAATATTGAATTAAATTTATCCAGAGGGAGAGAAAGAGAGAGAGAGAGAGAGAGAGAGAGTGTGTGTGAGACTGATAATACAGTATCATACGTAAGTACGTGTGATGAGATTAACAGATACAACATAGAAAATATAAAAGGGTGAGAAAGAAAGATATATATAAATATATATATATATATTTATATATATAGATAGATATATATACATATGGAGAAGGATGAAGATGCAAAGTAATCAACGTTTCTCGGAAAGTAATTGTGAATAAATCGAAACGGAAGGGAGCTTCGATAAAAAAAAAAAGCGTTCGATAACGACTACTTTTTTTTTTTTTTTTCATAAGGTGCTATGTGCACAATAAATGTGGTGTATTCGTGTGTCTATACGTATTAAACATTAAGTTGAGATGCAAAAAGGATTTTTTTATATAAATATTTCGAAATTGTAATTGACGATGTTTTTAAAGAGAAAAGTAGAAACAAGAAAAAGAAGAAGAAAAAAGGGGAAAACGCAATAGTTATATCTAAATACAATTTTCTTTTTTCTTTTTTTTTTTTTTTTCATTTCGTCGAATTAAAAATAAATAAATGATAAACAAAAAAAGAGTGTTATTGAAACTCGATCGCATCTCTGCTATCGTACGAGCTTGGATGTGCGTGTGTAATGGTTCAAAGAAATTGTACGTGAAATACACATATACACACACACACAAACAGGTGTGCGAGCGTGTTCACGTGCAATTACGCGCAATGATAATAAAACACCGTTCTCTCTCAACTACCAAACTTGTGTATTTACGTGTGCGACGTAACGATGACGACGACGACGACGACGATGACGACGACGACGAATAATAACAATAACAGTAATAATAATGATAATAATAATAATAATAATAATAATAAAACTAATAATAATCACAGTAACAATAATTAAAATAGTAAAAATATGAACGAAATAATAAAGAAGAAAACGAAAGTCGCACGTGTGATTTATCCTCTTAATTTCTTTTTTTTTTTTGCTTTCCGCTTTATGTTCCTTTTCCAAACCCAAATATACCTATACACGTGTTGTACAAAGATATCGAATAAATTGAAAAATAAAGAGGATAAGAAACAAGCGGTGTGACCTTGACACAGGAGAATACTTCAAGAAAGGAGACAGCGAGAATAAGATTAAGAGAGAGAAAGAGAGAGAAAGATAGAAACAGGGGGGTGAGAGAGATAGTCGAAAAAAGTAAGAGATAGTGAAACAAGGTGGGGGGAATTAAGGTGGCAATAGGTTTGGAAGTAATAATTCGTATTCGAATAATCTTTCTCATCTAATCGTTGTTATATGGAATTTCAAGGACACATGAAATATGTGAGCTATTCAAAGAATCAAATTTTTTTTTTACGGATAGCAGCCGTGAGCCCGGCTTTTTCGATCGTAAACTTTTGGAAGAAATGTAAAAACAAAAAGGGAACAAGAAAAAAAAACAAAAAAAGAAAATGAAGAAGAAAAAGGAGAAAGAACAAAAGTGGCCCTTCGACGTCGTTCGATCGGTCAAAAGTACACTACTAATAGTTCCTATTTTGATCTGTTTCTAAACTATCTACGAAAAATAAAAATTAACGAATAGAAAAACAAGCAACAATTGAAATTAATTTCTTGGCAAAAGAAAAGAAAAAATTAATAAATATATATATATATATATATACATATATATACATATATGTGTCTATGTGCAAAAATAAGAACGCGGGATCACTTCGCTATCCAGAGTTACTTCGCTCCTCCTTCGCAAAATCTACGCGACTACAGGAACAGTAGATATTTAACAATAATAATAATAATAATAATAATAATAATAATAATAATAATAATAATAATAATAATAATAATAATAATAATAATAATAATAATAATAATAATAATTGTAATAATAATAATAATAATAATAATAATAATAATAATAATAATAATAATAATAATAATGAGAATAATAATCAAAGGAGCTAAAGTTCGAAAAAAGTGGGGCTAAGGTAATTGTAAAATTGAAGGGGTCGAAAGGGTGACTGGGGTTCAGGGGGGTTTTGTCTTTTTGGCTGTGTTCTCCACGTAGGTGGATTTTTTGCTGGGGGGGTACCTGCGTCCACGTTCGCGTTTGTACTGGCCACCGTACTTGCAGCGGTTCGCGGCGAGCTCCGTGATCTCTGGGATCCAGCTGGCGAACACCGCCTACACACCCACAATCATCCGTTGCCGTCAGAACAGTAACCCTATCCTCAGTTTTCTAGTGTGTTTTGTTTTTTTTTTTTTTATTTTTTATTTTTTGATTGTTTGATTGATTGATTGATTGACTGATTGATCGATTAACTGATTGATTTTTTTTTTCTACACGTTCACTTTCCATCCGTCCCTTTCGTTCCTTCATTCCTTCTCTTTTTTTGTCCTTTCGTCTTTTTTTTTTTTCTTTTTCTATCCTTTTTCTATCTCTTTTTGTTTTTCTTTTTTTTTTTTATTTGTAAAGATATAACAAAATTTTATTTATACATTTACTTTTCGTTTAATTTTTTTTCCTTTTCTCTTTTTTTCTTTTTTTCTTTTCATTACCTCTCGCATTCGATCCTTCCGTTCCGTCTCGCTTGCTCTCGCATCCATTCGTCTCGTTCCGTCTTCTTCGTCCTTTCTTTCTCTTTTTTTTATTCGTATGCTCAATTTTTAATGAATTCACGTACGTTAGTTCCTCTCCTTTGCTTACCGTAACACACGTCTACCTCGTGTATATATTCGATTTATGCTTGGACGATTTTACGAAGATCCCAAACCTCCAACGTCCCTTTTCGTTCGGGAACGTACGACTCCCTCGAGAGAACGATCGCGTACATTTCCTTTCAAAAATTGTAGAATTCGCCAACTCTTTATTCTCCTTCGGATACGTATCCCCTCGATAGTATCGGCGTTTCTCGAAAAAACTGATGAATTAATAACAACGAACGTTGCTTATACACCAGAGTATACCTTTTCGCAATTTCGATCAACTCAACCCACCACTCCCCGCCACCACCCCTTCTAACACAAACCCAACACACAAGAAGACGTTAAATAACCGAGTCGTTCCTATAAATTCGGAGACGAGTTGGTTTTAGTTCATTTTCTATAACAAAATAAATATTTCATCATAGCTTTTTCATTATCGCTTGTTTTAATAAATAAATAAGAAAAGGAATGAGAGTATATAAATTCAAGGATAATATTAGACAGTGCCGTTAGTTCCCTCGCCATGGAATCTTTTTACGATTTTATCCTTAAAAGTGTCTTATAAAATAAATTGAAACGATTTTCTTTGGAAGGATATCGTTTAATTTTGGATTCGTTTTTTTTTATCTTCTTTTTCTTTTTCTATTTTTTTTTTTGTTTTTTTTTGTTTTTTTTTTTTTTTTTAATAACAAAAAGGAAAAAAAAAGATATTCTCAAACGTCAGCCAGTTGCCATACACCAATCTCTCTTCTCATAGTTTGTTACAAC
Source organism: Vespa velutina (assembly GCF_912470025.1). Classification (NCBI taxonomy): domain Eukaryota; kingdom Metazoa; phylum Arthropoda; class Insecta; order Hymenoptera; family Vespidae; genus Vespa; species Vespa velutina. The sequence continues at coordinate 15,207,252 of NC_062189.1, forward strand.
GTGTCATTCGCATAAACTGCTGGTGATCAAACGGAGCTTTTGCTAGCTAACTCCTCGTAAACATGCGTTTTATATTTGCTACATTTGACGTATACATCGTGTGCGATATGATTGGCTGCAGTTGGTAAAGTTGCATTTCCGTATTAAAGGAAGCATGCGGTGCTTTTGCGTATAATCGTCTTATAGGTCTCACGTTTTTCGTGTAAAGAAAGAAAAAAAAAAGAAAAGAGAAAAAAGACAAAGAAAAAAAAAAAAAAGAAAAGGACGACGACGACGACGACGACTACGACGATGAATTTATTCTTTGAAATAATCGATTTATTTCTTAATTAACATTAACAAAATGTCTGCGATGAAAAGAAAGAAAAAAGGAAAAAAAAAGAATTTTGAAATCGTTAATACAGTGAATGTCGATTCCTTATCGTTTGAAAATAATGATTTATTCGATCGTATATCATTGGAATTGTTTTGGCATGATATAGATGATGATAATTAATATGTCTTATATTTGTATGCGTGTGCTAGTATAATCGTATTGATGATCGATGTTTAAGAGAGGTAGCAGACTAAAATGGTACATCGTGCTTTGTTGCCTATAATTTGTGTTGCATTTAGAGAATGATTTACATATATGTATATATGTATAAAATACATGTGTTATATGTAATATATATATACATATATATATATATATATATATGTGTATATATATGTTCTTTTTTATGTCACTCTTATATGGAAAGGTAAAAAGAGTATCTAAAAAATTATAAGACGTTTAAGGATTTAGACGGCGAAGAAGAATAATAAATATCTTTACGTTGGAAAATATATCATGCTCATGGTGTAAAAGTTACAGAACTTTTTACAAAATGCTGCGCAAGCGAACTCAAAGTATTCAAATTTTTAAGGGAGAAGAAATTCAAGAAAGTACATATGTATTCCTGAGAAGAAGCGCTTCGAATTATGTAAAAGAAACGGTTTTAAAGGTACTCCTTCTTCGCCATCTTTCTTTTTCCTCTCAAAAAAGAGAGAGAGAGAGAGAGAGAGAGAGAGAAAAAGAGAGAGAGAGAGACAACTATATAAGCGATAAAAAACAATAATAATATTACAAAAAAGATAAAAAAGAAAAAAAAGACAGGAATGGAACAACAAATCGTTTGCGTGTAATTGTCTTTTTTGTATGTTTATATTACAAGAAAAGAAAAAATTAAAGACAAATAAAAAAAAGAATCTGTTACCTTTTGTCGTTCTCGTTTGTATTTATCAATTATTATAAAAAAGGTTGTAAAAAATAGATATGCCATGCTATTCTGGTTCACCAATAACTATGTAATATATAATAAGTATGTATGTGCAGCATACGTGTCTTTTACGAAAGTAATCGATATAATTTCTCGGTTTGCTATCGTCGTTGCATGTTGAAATTATCGTAAACATACATATATAAGAATATACACAGAATAAAATATATATATATATATGTATCTATATATACGGAAGTTAAAGTAATAGCGAAGATATAATAATAAAAGTAAGAATTTAATTTAAATGGGATAGAAAAAATGTTAAAAGGAAAAGATTGATAAAGAAAGGAAAAAAAAGAAAGAATGAAAGAAAGAATGAGAGGAAAGAAATAAAGAAAGGAAAAGATAGAACATAAATCGTATAAAAGAAGAAGATGCGAGGATATTGTACTTTTATTAAATAATTATACCTCTTTCCGTGTTCCCGCTTGTATTCGCCGCTGTACTTGGACCTACTCCCTACGAGCTCTATTATCTCAGGTATGCTACTAGCAAAAATTGCCTGTAAATAGAAATCATAAATGGAAAGGAATATGCCACTACAGATCGTTAAAAACAAAGTAGGTCATCTATCTATGGTCACAATTTGCAGTGGGGCTTATGCCACCCCTCTTGTCTACGTGTACGTGTTTTTATGTGTTCATTGGATATGATATGGGTGTATAAGCGTGTCTGCGTGTCTCTCTCTTTATATGTGTACACATTATGCGTGTTTGTATATGTGTATATATATATATATATATATATATATATATATGTATATATATATATATATGGTCGTACACGTTTGTTATATTCTACTTCGCTTTTGTACTTGTGTACTATCACCAAAAAAAAAAAAGAAATGAATCGGCTTCGGAGGATAAGAGAAAGGAGATACATCAGCACACATAAAACGATTCTTACCTCTTGTAAGCATCTACAGTGTATGTACGTATGTATGCATGTGCACGTTTATGTTTTACGTTGTTCGTTGTATGTATGAATTCCTGGAAAATGTTGATCATTGTACAATACTCACCACATTTTGTTACAAACATGACTTTACATACATACAGGGGAAGTTTCCTTTAATGTCGTAATACATACATACATATCTCGTAAGAGATTGAACCTATCAAAAAGATTTGTTTTTACGAACGTTATTTGATATGAGAGATGGACGTCTTATTGTGCAAATTATTTTTTTGGAAATCGAGTAACGGAGAAAATTTCAAAGTCAAATTCAATTTTTTTAAGTGGATCCATATATTCTTCTTTAAAGGAAACACTCTGTATATTGTGTATATGTGTATATATATATATATATATGTATATATATACACATGTATGTATATATGTATGACGTATATATATGTTGGATGCATAGAGTTAGAGAATAGGGTGGAAACACTAGCCGGGGCTACTTAATGGCTTGGAGGACTGACGTGGACACTGATGGATATTTCTTTATATTTATTCTTCTATCCGTCGTAAGATGAGAAGCTTTAA
>NC_062189.1:15217546-15227546 GCF_912470025.1 Vespa velutina
TATTTACTTGTACAAAATTCAACGGATTGTTTTTCGAGATAATAATAATGATAATAATGACAATATTAATAATAATAATAATAATAATAATAATGACAATAATAATAACAATAATAATAATATTGTTAATAATAATAATCAAATAACAGAAGATAGAATCCTTACCTGGAGGCATCGATGAAGTATATTATAAGCGATGCTATACTGAGAATGAAAACTAGCACCACCTGAAACAGAAAGTACAATGTGTCAGATACTATGAACGTCCTTTTTTAAGAATAAATAAATAATTGAAAAGAAAGAGAGAGAGAGAGAGAGAGAGAGAGAGAGAAAAGACAGAGAAAGAAGGTAACAATAACATCTTAAATTTCTCGAGTAGGTACTATTAACCGATGATAGAGTAGCGGAACGAAAGGATGGTGGATGTAAAAACAAATACGAAACGTAGGCTTTGGGATATACGAACTAGGAAATAAAGTCTCTCTCTTAACATAGAATAAGCAAATGCGTTCACGTGGTTCATGTTTGTTTGTTTGTGTGCGTCTGTGCGTGCGTGCGTACATGTATATCCGCATAATGAATGGTACGTATTCTTTCACACAAACACATACGTACGTACGTAATACACGAAACACAAACAGATATGAAAATACATAAACTCGATGGTATGATAGAGTTTGTGAATTATCAGAGAGAATCGAAGCTCCCACGGTTGTCCTAGACCAAACATATATATTAATATATACATAATATATATATATATATATATATATATATATAAACGAAATGTAAATAACCAAAGAGGCATAGGATTGTATGTATGTATATCCTAGGTAAGCTACATCACTCGCAACGATCGATTTCAAGTAACTTGGCTCTGTTCCAGATACTACCTCGTTAAATTTCGAACGATTTCCCGCTTCGCATGCTCAAAATCGGCCCTCACATTTATTTTTTTATATTTCCTCTTCCTTCTCTTTCATACAATATATTATTATCAGTTGATGGTTAAGTTCACGACTAAACCACTCTTGCTTGTGGCTCGTTAAATTTGTCCAACGCGATGCGTATTTCGACACCCACCAGTCGTTACTCTTTACCCCGTCGTCCCCTATTCTCCCACATGACGGCGATACAGAGTGGGCGATGAAAACAAATACAACTTGTTTATTATTATAAATTTTCTCTATTGGTAGAAACACAGAGAAGAGCGGGACGATATATCCTTTCCGAAATAGTTCAACTGATTACACTTTGAATCTTGATTATTCCATTTGCGATGTTGTTCATTCATGAAGTTATATCTAAAATAACTAGATAATCCGAAGAAAATTAGTGCTTGAGTTTGAATTTATATAAAAAAAAAAAAAAAAAAAAAAAAAAAAAAAAAAAAAAAAAAAAAAAAACTTTGCTTTACAAATCATTCAGAAGTAACCTTGAAATGAGAAGATACAAATCGATTTACTCGAATAAATTCTTTCGATTTTCGATACAAATTTACTTTTTATCTATTCACAAAGAAAAGATAAAAAAGAAAAAAAAAGAACAAATAATAATAATAATAATAATAATAATAATAATAATAATAATAATAATAATAATAATAATAATATGAATAAACTGGCTGATTTATTTGCAGTGAATTGAAGAAAATATCACAAAGAAAAGCCAACGTTACTGAAATAAACATCGAGATAGAGAAAGATAGAGCGAAAGAGAGAGGGAGAGGGAGAGAGAGAAGGGAGATGATATCGGAGGGGTGCAGTAAGAGTCAGTTTTATCAATAAACGCGTGTATGGCTAAAGGAGGATGTTATACCCGTGACCACCAGCAATGATATCGATCGGTGGCAACCCTCTCCGACTCCCTCGCTTCGTTCGTAGCGCGAGCTGCAACGTGTCGGCACCTATACGTTACCGGGTTAACCGAGTACAGCTGCACTCCAACGGGGGTAAGACAAGCTTTACGTTTGAACTTGCGTTTGACCTGGTCACGAGGCTGTCGCTTCTCTCTCTTTCTCTCTTTCTCTTTCTCTTTCTCTTTCTCTTCTTTACTCTTTCTCTATTGCATTGCCTCTTTCAGCCAGAAGGATACCTTTCTCTCTTATTCACTCTATTTCAAATCTTCAGTACATCCTCCTCCCCCTCTCCTTTAGCAACGAATGAAACGCAAGGTGGCGTTTCACTACTTTCCAACCCTTCGGCACACGCCCGAACACCGATCCTCCTCTCTCTCTTTCTCTCTTTCTCCCTCTCTCTCTCTCTCTCTCTCTCTCTCTCTCTCTTTCTCTCTCTCTCTCTCTCTTTCTCTCTCTCTCTCTGTATCTTTCTTGTTTGCTTTTGGTATCTCTCTCTCTCTCTCTCTCTTTCTCTGTCTATCTCTTTCTTGCTTGTTCTGGATATATATATATATATATCTCTTTCTCTTTCTTGCTTGCTTTTGGTACATATATGTGCATATATATATATATGTATATATGTATACATATATATATCTCCCACTTACTGGAGCATGATAGGAAGATATAGGTCAGTGGGTTATCACCACGGGGATCGTTCTCCATTACCGGAAGCTTTTCTGACCAATTGCATCTTCGAAAGGACAACTGGACTGAGGATAAGTTCGTGGCTAGAAGGGTGGGAGAAATGAAAAGGGAAAAGAAAAAGATGGAAGACGAATTCGTACTTTCCGTTTGTTAAGCTTCTTAACGGAGACTTCGAGTTGTTTACGTGCTCTGTTTATTCGTCTTTTCCTATCAGGAATTAGAGAGATCCTTGAAAGAAACCGGAACAAACGGGGCTGGGTGGGTGAACCGAAGCGGTGCAATCTGGTAAGAGATTTATTTATCGCGAGCACAGTTCTTTGTGACGTCTCACTGTCTCTCGATTTCCATTGTTATTTTCATTACAAATAAATAAATGTATTGTACATATGCATATATATATATATATATATATATATATATATACGATATATAATATAATACATTGCGTTAAATAAATATAATGATCGTAGAAAGTCTTCGTGTAAAGAAAAAAAAAAGAAAAAAAAAAAAAAAAGAAAGAAAGAAAAAGGGGGAAACAGAAGGAAATAAAAAAAAAAAAGAGAGAAACAAAAATGAAAAAGCGAAATTAATTGTTTCAACTTTTTGAAAAAAAAAAATAAAAGAAAACAAAGAGATGGAAAAGAGAAAGAGAAAGAGAAATATAGCACGAGATATAAAAATGTCACGTTAATCGATTCGCATGTAGCGCCACATGCAACTGCATTATACGCATACACATATACGTATATACAATATATACGCAGCGCGCGTTAGTGTAGCGCGCGACTCTTGCAAAGTTATTACAAAAGCTACTTCATTCAACGCTCCGTGAAGTAGAAGTGGCACTACCTCTTACCACCCCACCCTCCCTCATTCTTCTTCCCCACACCTTCTATCCTTGCACTATCACCGACGTCCTGTTCCATCCCTTACGAAGATGTATATGTACGTACATACATACATCGAAATGTAATTTTCACTTCTTGAGCGCGCCAGAGCGCTACTTAAGAAAATGCAATTTGCCCTGAGGAGCGGACAATCTGACCTATCGCGCCTTGCTATAAATAAAGATTGCCGTTCTTATTTTAGGATGAAAATTAGCGTGGGTCTCGGACAGTCTCGTCACGAGCCTTCTCGGTTATTTTCGTCGTCACCAAGACGACATATGCATATACTCTCTCTCTCTCTCTCACTCTCTTTCTCTCTCTCTTTTTCTCACTTTCGATCAAAATATTTCATTCCGAAAGCGTAAAAAAATCGACCCCGATTCTTCGAACTAAACGAAAGTATCGTTGGACAGAAAGAGTAAAAAAAAAATGACGTTCAGTGAAGAATGAATTAATCGAATAGCTAAATAGAAGATTAGGAACGACGATTATCTAATACAATCATAAAGAGAGGAAGAAATTTATCGAATGGGGATTTAAGGATGAAGAAACGATGATTGCATCGACTAAGATTTAGTTCTTAACGCCATGTCTAATTTCATTATATTACTATCTAAATGTATTTAGTCCAACGGACGGATGAGAGAAGTCGAAGGTCAAGAACGAGAGAATGAACTCGGACTTCGTCAAGGGATTTTCTTTGCCTTCGTTTTATCATTTCAATTCGTCGTTTGATTTGTCATTTTTCGAGCATAAAAGAACTTGTTAATAACGTTATAAAAAATTTAAGATTAATAAATACGACGAAGAGAAAGCATGGACAGTCTTATAACTAAAAGCAAATGAGACTATATCTTTCGCAATTTTCTACAATAACGATTCTCAATTTGCATAATTGAAATCTTAGTACTCACAAGTACGTATAAATTTCCATATAACGTGTATATATTTCTTGGCTGTATGATGGAAACTCTTATTTGAGATTTTGATATATCCGTGACGAAACGATGATCTGACGTGTACGAATCATCAACGATCTTTGGAATCGTCATCCAACTTAGATAACAACGGTGAATCATAGTCTCTGCTTGAAATAAGAATCTTCGTCAATGTATTCCTTCTCTCTTTCTTTCTCTCTCCCTCTCTCTCTCTCTCTCTCTCTTTCTACTCTTTTAAACCTTCTCTGCTGAGTATATATAAAAAAAAAAAAACAAAAAAAAAAAGAAATGAAGTACTGCTATGAGAGAGTTATACGAAAGGGAGGATGAGAGGTAGCCGAGAGGGTACCAGGCAAGAAAGTTTTACATCCTGAGATGGCGTACATCCAATTTTACGTCGTTTTGCGCCAACGGCAGATTGAACCGGGTTTATCTAATTCGACTATTTATACAAGTAAACGCGAAATTCAACGGTGGAAAATTACCGGCCTACGTGTCAGCGACGTTTCACCCTTCTTTCCCTTTTCTTTTCTGACATAAAGCGAGAGGATTCTAACGATCGTATGGATATTATGTATTTGATACGCGAATACGAAAGAAAAAAAGAAAGAAAGAAAGAAAGAAAGAGAGAGAGGGAGATAGAAGATAATAGAAGAATTATATTCAAGGACTATTAGAAAATCCTTCAGAATTTCTATAATCCGATAATACATAGAATATCTGATTTATGATATCTTTTTACGATATTAATTAATTAAAAAAAGAAAAATTATTATATCATATAGATAAATGTTATAATATATACATATATATATAACTAACACAAAGAAAATCTTTCGATAATAATCTACGCAGAAAGCAAACAACATGGCGTAAGTTTGTTATAGCAAATAAATACGATACGCCGGCAACTAACGTTTGCCAACGATTAACGTTGCCAAACCTTAGCATTATTCTATTTCCTAGGACGAATGATTCAAAATCGCTCGTCAGATATATAACGAGCTCTCTCTCTCTCTCTCTCTCTCTCTCTCTCTCTGTCTCTCTTTCTCTCGCACCTGTAATATTCCCTATTCGTAGGTATACACTAGTTTCGGTATTTCATCGATGTCGAACATTGATGATGTTGGAAACGGATCTACTAATTACACGCTAATTACGTTCGGAAATGAACGGGAACCACGTAACGACGAGAAGATTGAGATTGATTCATTTATCGATCGACAAACACAATTAAAAAACATTATTACATGCATTCCTGATTGTGATCGATAATGATCTAGTATTTCGTTTGAAAAAAAAAAGAAGAAAGAATCAAAAAATATATTTTTATTCGAAAATAGGAGTACACGAATCTCTTTCTCACTCTCTCTCTCTCTCTCTCTCTCTCTCTCTCTCTCTTCCTGTCTTTCTTTTTTCCTCTCTTCCACCCTCTTTTTCTCTTTATCTCTATCTCCTATCCGCAGCGAGAACTATCGATAATGGGCCTTGGCACAGTAAAATTCGTGTTAGTCGGACGGGAGCGTGCTCCTAACATTTTACTTCGAATGGCGTCATGACAAATCTGTTACATTCTTGGAAATGGATATTGGCCGGTCGCCAACCGCCGTTATCTACTTTCCTTTAGGAGTATGATCCATATCCTTAATCCTTTTCGTTGCTTCCCACGAAAAATTACCTGTTACTATTTTCATTTTCATCTATGAAAAAAATTCTAATTTCTAATCATTCGATGACATATTCGCTAATAAGAATAACTGGTCACGTGTATGTTATTTCTAAATTAAAACGTGTCATAGATCAGTACAGATCGTTAAAAAAAGAAAGAATTAAGAAAATAAATGAAAAAAAAAAAAAAAAAGAAAAAAAAGGAAAAAAAAACAACTAAAATACAAATAAATCATACAAATAAATCAAACAAATAAAATACAAATAAATCGTACATCGGTGAAATTTTCGTAACGAGTCGAGGCAAATCGTATTTAAACGATTAGACTTAATAGAAAGAGGAAGAGATAGGTAAAAGCGATCTGAGATTATTTTAAGTGTTTCCGACACTAAATCGATTGAGTTCGCGTGATGTAAGTATAAGGGACAATCAACGTTTACGTTTACACTTTAGATACCTAAGAATAAAGGATCTTCCCCGAAAAGAAATCTAAAACGATTGCTCTTGAATTCGTAATGTTAAGAATCTCGATAAAATTTTATTTTTTATTAATCATTAATTATTGATACATGTTTCTCCAATCCTTTGAAGATTGAATATATAAGACTAGTTATACAAAATATCTATTATTAGAATTAAGGAAGAAGAAGAAGAAGAAGAAGAAGAAGGAAAAGAAGGAGAAAAAGAAGAAAAAGGAGAGGATCTATCCGAATAAATATCTCGCGAACCCTTGGCAATCAGTGGCAAAGATATATGTAGCATCGATTATAAATTATACACGGGATGACCTCGAAAGGGCAAACCAAAAAGGTTTCGTTTATCGATTCTTTGTTAGCGCTTGACGTCGAGCGAAATTAGACGACGACGACGACGACGACGACGACGACGACGACGACAACGACGACGACGACGACGACGACGACGACGACGACGACGACGACGACGACGTCAACGAATCGAGAAACGATATCCTATCATCTATATGCGGAATAATCTCACTGAGATATAAAAGTTACGCAGATGTATCGTACAAGGAAGAGCTATAAAGAATAAGAACCTGATTTCGTTATGTGGGTCGTTCACTAGGTCATTCCGATTGCTTGTTGTGCAAAGGTTAAAGTCCAATTATAGACGACAGAAAAATAAAGTGACCCTCATGTTCTAATACGAAATAATAAATGTTATCTGTATCTCTTTTTTTTCCTCTCTCTCTCTCTCTCTCTCTCTCTCTCTCTCTCTTTTTCTCGATCGAACTAAATATATACAAAAGAGATGAAATTTACATTCTAGAAAAGTGGAACACGTCGAACATAAAATATTCTAACTAATAATAAATGGAGAAAGAGAAAGAGAAAGAAAAAGAGAAAGAGAGATAATAAGGAATTCGTTGAAAAGGAAAGAGAAAGGGAAAGATAAAAGATATGGTAAGGGATGAAGGATAAGAAAGGATGAAAAGAAGATATCGAGTTCGATCGCCTCTCTCTCTCTCTCTCTCTCTCTCTTTCTCTCGACGAAACGCCGTTTCTAGGGTGAAGCAGCACACGCACTGCGTAGAAACCATCCACCCAGGGAAAACTAGGTCACCGGCCACGTATAATACTTGTGCGAGCTCCTCGCAAAACATCATACGACGATGGGCGCACGCGCGCACATCCGAGGGGATGATTCGCTAATTTTCCTACGCGTTTAGTCTTCCAAACTGAACGAAAGGAGTAAGATAAAACAGGAAACAAAGAAAACAAGAAAGTAATATTAATGAGAACGTGAATCGATGGATACCAAGAGAAATATAAAATAAAAAGAAAAATAAATAAAAATATATATATATATATATATAATTTCTGTATTTATATAAATAAATACAGAAAGACATATAAATAAAGAAAATTCTTTGTTCCATTGCCTTTCTCTTTTCTTTCCTTTACTTTCTTTTCTTTTTTCTTCTTTTCTTTCTTTTCTTTCTTTTTAACGTCTTGCTCGGTGACATCCGATCACACTGAGATTACGTAGAAAGCGAAAGAGGGATTTACGGAAATATCGATTACACTCTCAAATGCGTGATACGAGATTGCGATCGTGAGTGTCGTACAATTCTAACGAAAGATTTATTATCGTTAGACGAACCTTTCCGAACGCGATCGTTCGGAAGAGATCGCAAATGGAGACGAAGTGGATCGCTTGAACCATCCCTCTCGCTCTCTTTCTCTCTATCTATCTCTATCACTCTTACGGATAATGGTACTTAACAGAAATAGATCGCTCATTTGGCGGCTAGCGTCAAATTTGACATTTCACGAGAAGCAAGCCACGCGCGAACGAACGAACGAACGAACGAACGCATGCTATCTTTCAATGGTCGACATTTTTTTCTCTCTTTTTCTAATCTGTACGATACTTCGTCTCGTTTAACTATTTTCTATTTTTTATTTTTTTCCAAAAAAAAAAATTAAAAAAAAAAAAAAAAAAATTAAAAAAGAACGAACGTGCCTAAAACACACACATACAACGTAAACTGCTCTCTCATTCGAGGACTATCAACGCCATCTACATTGCCGTGATTTTACTGAAATTTCGCTATGATGAAAAATTCCTTGTTTTTATTTTTATTTTTTCTCTTTTCTTTCCCCCCACATTTTCCTTTAATATCTTCTTTATCATGTAATATTTGAGAAGAAAAATCATTATTATTATTATTATTATTATTATTATTATTATTATTATTATCATTATTATTATTATCATTATTATTATTATTATTATCATCATTATTATTATTATTGTTATTATTAATATTGTTATTATTCGAGAGACATACGACGTGGTTCGTTATTGCGTTTCGAGAAGTATTTACAAAATGTAAAGGTCAAAACGTTGCTTTAAACCTCGACACATCTCTACTATCTCTCTCCCTTTAATATTCTCGATAAACAAGCGCGTTCGATTTCTGTGAACGCCGAGTTTCCTTTAGTTTCCCCTATGTCACGTAGATATTAGAAATGGAACGTTGTAAATGTGTACGCCGTGAAAGTGCCGCATCGCGTGCAATATAGAAAGAGAAAAAGGGGGAGGAGCATGCATCCGACGCGTGTTTGCGTTCTCATATCAACGATGACATATAAACATCTAAGTCGAACGGTTGAAACTTTGTATGGGTATTATTATTTGTCGTTGACGATGCTCTTTCAAATTCGAAAGATATACCTATTTTTAAAACGGATGGGTAAAGACAATGTGATGAAACTTGGTAAATCAATCAGATTTTTAACATGCAAAGAGAAAAAAAGAAAGAATGGGCGCGCAAAATGGGAACGTAAGAGGGAATGAAAGAGAGAGAGAGAGAGAGAGAGAGAGAGAGAGAAAAAGAAAAAAGAAGAGAGAAAAAGAAAAGGAAAAGAAAAAGTAAAGAAGAAATAAAGAAAGATTCTTTTTTCTTGTTTTTTCCTTTTTTCTTTTTTTTTTTTTTTTTTTTTTTTTTTTTTCTTTTTTTTTTTTTTTTTTTTTTTTTTTTTTTGAAGTTCTCGTTACTCACAAGAATACGTCCAGTGGTGGTCTGTCCGGAAATCAGCTCGCCGGCCCAATCTTTGGCCTCAGTCATAAAAGTTCCCTCGAACTCCTTCCCATGGCGGTTCGACTTATGCTCCTTCTGCTTCGGGTCATTTGGGGCGAATTCGGGCTCTTTTCGGCAGCAAAGGAAGGCGAACGCGCGCCAGAGGAGGACGATAAGCAGCCCGGCGAGGAACGTGAAGATGCTCGACAGCAAGAAGCACCACCATTTTCGCTCCTTTAGGCAGTCATCTACCGGGGGCTGCTCGGTCGGCGTCTCTTCGCTCGTCATTCCGGCGGATCTCTGCTGCCCCCGGATCACACATTCACCGGCCAACAGCTACTATGATGGCCGATCGCACGCACTTTATACGCTTCATAATTTCGTCGTCCTTCGAAGCCACGCGGCAGCCAACGT
>NC_062189.1:15230046-15255046 GCF_912470025.1 Vespa velutina
ATTTCTTAGAACGTAATGTCACGTAACATCGACGCTTGATCTTTATAGTACGATTGTAATTATATATGTATTCCTATCTCTTGATGTTATTTATCGATACTTAATCTTTTCTAAATACGAATGTTTAAAGGACAAGCGTAAATAACGCGATGATCGAAGAAATAGTAAATTCTACTTTCATTATACTTTCGAACGTTATCGATGAATTGCGTTCAACGACTTAATAATGAAGTAGTACTTTTTTTTAAAAGGAATTCAAGCTGTGGCAAGCGAATTCGCAAATCTTTTATGTGTAATTGAAAATGGTAACGAGTTGTTGTTACATTTTTTTTTTTTTTTTTTTTTTTTTTAAAGAATCGATGAATCCAGCGCCCTCTCGTAGCTTTCAAGGTTCAACGGCGACGGTGATAAAAAAGACACTCTACGATTACCGACCAACCAAACTGTTCGATCGATCAACGACACATATCTTTGAGAATAATTAAAGATTATATAAGATCATGCAAGATATGTAATGGAAAACGAGTTTTGCTAGTGGATCATAGATTTAACTTAAGTAAAGGAGAAGATATATCGTTTTGTAATCCTTTAAACGGTACGATAGATCGTCGTCCATTATTTTTTTTTTCTCTCTTCTATCAATACTGGTTTACTTTCCCTTATTATATATATGTCGACGTGAAATAATATGTCAAAGTTATTAAACGTTTTATTGATTTATTACGAAATTTTTGTTATAGATTAGGCAAATGTCATGTCACCATCCTTCCTGCCGCAAAATAAAAAAAAAAGAAATGTTAGATATAACGATGACGCTTTGGTGCGCGAACCTATGCATTTTTCCTCTTTCTCTCTCTCTCTCTCTCTCTCTCTCTCTCTCTCTCACATTCACTTATTCTCTTTCTCTTTCTCGAAGGTTCATACACGAGGTCTTGCATCCATATAGGAAAGCTGAGCAGAAAAGGAAGAAACCAAAGGCAAGAACGTCGTTCGAACTATCGCGCGGTGTCCTTGACACCGAGGAAGTTGCAATGGCGTCACCCCCGACACCCAATAAGATTTTAATATCTTCTATATGGTATTTGATTATAAGCCGGTCCGTATTTTGAATCGTCTGGTCCAGATGGATTGGCTGCTAGCGCACGTCTTATGGCCTCTGGAATTGGGGGTGGTGTTGGTAAATGAGCACCCTGAGGATGGAAGCCATTTTCATCTGCCACATAGTCCAATTGAATAGGTGTACCATCGGGTGCCGTGTATGAGAATCTACCCTGTACCGCCTACGATTATACGTCAAGGATATATTCTCGATCAAGGTCAAAATCCAATAAGATATCTCTTATCTTGAAAAATGTATTCAAAATTACCTCGGCTTGCTGTCCAGGTGCACCACCAGGCTTAGGACGACCTGTTTCCGATGCTGAAATTCCATTTTCTGTCTCGTAGCTCCAGTTGTACGAGCCGTCCGGGAAGGAATCACGTTGCTGACTACGAATCGCTATAAACCGACCACTGTATGGGCTGGAAAGAAAGAAATAAATGATCTTTACTTTTATTTATTTCATTCGATTTTACAAGACTTCATTCGATATTCGATATCTTATTCGGCTACGAGAAATGTTTAATAATTTGATTTTAATAAATATTCAGTATAAAAAATCCTGATGTTACATAGTTATATTATATATCGAAAGTTAGTTTATATATCGAAAATATCACTCGATGAAAATGAAAGTTATAATATTATAACGAAAATCAAAACTATTACTTACTTGTATTCCGGTTGATACTGCGGCTGTTGATAACTAGGCTTTGGTGTTTGCGGAAAGAGATTTTGATTGAAACCTCTGAATCCTCCGTATTGCCCCAAGGCAGAGCCAACAAGAGTGAGGATCAGTATCTGCAATCACGAAAGATATAAAGTTCGAGGTAGATCGAAGGTAAATGGTCGTAATTATAGCATGTAGAAGATTCTATGAACATGTACACATTCTTCGAGAGAGAGAGAGAGAGAGAGAGAGAGAGAGAGAGAGAGAGAGAGAGAGAGAGAGAGAGAGAGAGAGACAGAGACAGAGAGAGAAAGTGAAAGAAAAAGAACATGTCAGTTTGAAGACACTCACTGTGTACTGCATGACGATGATGATTCTCCAAGGATCGTGATGCCGATTTGAAGAGTATCGAATCTGTGGCACAAACTACGAATACCGCTGGCATTTATATGTATGAAGACGCTCAAGATCTTCCCTTCTCTCTGCTCCTCTAGACCACATCGGTGTCCATTCTCCTCTCCTCTCAAGCACGCAAGTTGTTCTAAGCGCCCTCGCATCACCGCCCCACCTCAACCCCACGTTCGAGGTCACACGGATCCCGGAGTTACTTATACGTACATATGTTTTCAAAGCATTAACGTATCTTTATCATTTAAAACAAAATCAATGTTATCATGTATTATGATAACGAGCCAATACGATTATATCTAGGATGAGAATGGATAGTTGTTTTTATAAAAAATATAAATCAACAATATACTACTACGTGTATATTGATTATTTTAAAATGGAAAAAGAAAAAAAGTAATCAAAAAAACAAAGAGGTGAAACAAAATTGAAGCATATAAATGAAAGTTAAACTATTTGATAATAATAGTGAAATTATGATGTCTTGTCAACTTATAAAAACATCCACGAAGGTCTACAATTACCAACGATGATTTCATTCCTGATATATTCATAATTCGCTCTCTGTTTTTCGCCATCCAAAGGCGTAAACGCATTGTTCTTAGGTGAGACCACTCCCAGAGAGCATCACAAACTCTCATATCTACCTGCATCTGTACAGGACCGCTGTATGATCGTCTGCAAGTCGTAATATCTCTGACGTCTCGGCTTAAAGGTAGATCGTACGATCTGTAAGCATAGTCAAGCTAAAATACGATAATCGCGAGTTAGTTATACTCCTTTACCTATGGTAATATGCTTATGTATGAACTCGATGAAACTAACTTCACTCTGAGAAATTTTTGCATAACTACGATAAAATTAAAACAACTCGACGACGTTCTTCTTGTATATATCGAGGATTCCGATCGAGCATTAATAATTGAGCTTACGAAACACTTGGTAGTACAAGGAAGAAAGTCCCTGAAAATGATGAGAGAATATGCGAAGATAAATATCATGTTACGATACTTAATAAAGTCAAATGTTCTAATTTCTAATCGAAATAAATAAATATTTAACAAACGATTTTAATTATATCAAAATTTTCGACAACGTTGTCTTTTATCGTTTATCATTTTATCGAACATTTTATTTCAAAGTATTCACGTTTATTCAACAATATTACATCTAGATAGATCATTACGATTCTATAAGAAATATTTCGCGCTTATTATTTTAATGAGATATGAAAAGTTATGAAATCGATCGTTCGATTTCAACGTGAATAGTCCCAATTTGGATAGGAACGAGAAGAGGGATTGACGGATTCAATCGATGGAAGGAAACCAAAGAAGAAGGCGGTACGTAAGGTAATTTAAGTTGGGCATTGAACGACTAGGCGCGGATCGGTTTGCATAATTCTCGAGTAGGATGCTCGCCTGGGAGGCCCCCGAAGGTATGCCTTCTATCCGCGTCTTGGTGAGTTCGAAAGCTCAGAGAGATGACGGGGCATACCTAAGTCAACGTGGTTAATAAAACTAGAAAGGTCAGACTCAGTTCAGATAATTCTCGAGACTCTGAGAGCATTCTGCGAGATCTAGAACCATCGTAGATGAGACAAAAGCCCGAGGAGAGATCTTTGCTAATCCCGACAAAGAGTCTTCGGAGTTGAAAGATTTTCGATATCTCAGTTAAGAACATATCATAAGTAAGATATAAATCGGTCATTAATTTGAACACGCATATTTCAAAGTATCTTCTTGATCATTGCAAACATTACGCGAAACGCCTAAAGGTGATTCACGTAAATATACTGAATTCCAGAGGAAACGAGTATGTGGGACGAGTGTCTCGATATTCTCACGGTACGACTCGGGTATAAAATGGTGCATCTATAAATCAAGGATACTCCTGGAACTCTCGTGAAAGTATGTAGATACGTAGTTATCGAATTTCTGGCGATAAGTTCTACGAGCTTGATAGAACGCGATGTAATTTCTTGGATAACCATTGGCAAGATTCAAGATCATTGCCGACGCTCAATGATCTTGCTACTTCCTCTCTTTATCCTACTCATTGTCCACGAAGTTAAAGTGATCGTCTATCCTTCCTTTCTCTCTCTCTCTCTCTCTCTCTCTCACTCCTTTATCTCTGATCCTACTCTTTCTTACTTCTAAGTGTTCTATCGAAACTAAACAACTCGTGACCCGGCAGTTGACTTTCCACCTAATGTAAAAGTAACGATTTCTATGACCGATCATCATCAGCATCATCATTATCATTATCATCATCATCATCATCATCGTAAAGGATCATCGCTATTCCACGCTGTCTCATTCCCGTAACTCGGCGAATAAATCGTTAAAAGTTATTGTGCAATCGTTATGGCATTTCTGGCCGACTCCTCTCTTTGTGCTCTGCCCTTCTTTTCTTTCCGGTCCGTGACGAAAGCGAAAGGAATTCATCTTAGAAGATCCACGCCCAGTGAGCCAAGCTGTCAGCAATACCTCGACTCTTCTCTTTGGTTCTACGTGCCAGGATTTGAGCATCGTGATAATTGGAGCTTCAAAAGGTCACCTGTATCGACATATTGTGCATCTAAATGATTAATCGATGGATAATTCTACTTAACTCCTTCATTACCCCGCCAATTTGTCGTAAGTCAATAGATATTAATCTATCGATCTATCTACCATCTTTCATAAGTTTTTTTTCTTGAATTTATTTAACTTCATTCTTGTTTTATTAATTTCAGATAAAACTGACACGATCGTATCTTGACCATCCATCATTTTCGCAACAATTAATGTAAATAAAAAAAAAAAAAAAAAAAAAAAAAAAGAAATAAATAAAAAAAAACCAAACAAGAAACAGACAAAGAAGTATTAAAATCACGAAAAGGCGTTGCGATCGGTCAACTTATCGTAATTTTCGTGACAGGATACGGCTCGCCCAGGTGTCCATCGATCTCCTTGACCGATATATCCCTCGTGCGCAAAGATCAAAACGCTTCACGATTGTATGCAAAATATCGATTTCGTCTATCGGCCGTTCTAACAATACCATCGAGCTGACAGCTCCTTCTGCTTCCTTTTCCATTGTGTCACAGAATGGAAAGCACTACGTGACATCCTGACCCCAATGTCAAAGGCGCGGTTTGACATCCCCGGTCAGTCAGCATACGTTTTCGTGAGAGACTGACTCGTGGTATGCACGTATGTACCACCCCTTACATCAGTCTTGCTAATTCCTTTATGCACATTTTTCCCTCTTGCTAATTCCTTTCACGATTTCATTTATCTTTGAATATATAAGATCTATGTTATTTATATGACGTTTATAAAAATATATAAAATTAACAATAAGAATGAATGTTTCTTTCTTTTATTTATTTATTTATTTCTTAACTTGTTAATATCTATAATAATTCATTTCTTTCATTTCTTTAATAGATAAAATATCAATCGATATGGAATCTCACGAATGTCTATTATAATTAAATACCTCTTCAATCAGAATCTTAATTATTATTAATTAATTTTTCCATTCTCACTTTGATTTTAATCAAGAAATGTTAAAATATTCAAGGTTAAACATTTTATCGCATTGTTGAGATAAAGATTAGCATCGACAAAATAGGATCGCAAAACTCGTAGTAGAAATATCTCGATGGTACTTTCAAACTTTCACGGCTTTCGTGAATGCCTCTTAAGAGGTGCCAGAAACGAAGTTTCAAGCTGTTCACGGTGAAAATGTTAAATCCTAGGATGAGCCAGAGTCGTCCATTCGTATCTATGTATATGGTCGACCATTCGGTTGGTCGGTCGGTCGGTTGGTTGGTTGGTTGGTTGGTTGGTCGTTGTGCAATGCAAAGAAGAGGCCGATGATTTGCTTTCACTGACTCACCTTTAAACGTGATATTACGATTACCATTAACATTAACACACGAGTGGCATTTCGAGTTGGTTTCCTAAAATTTAACGCCTCCGTAATAACAACGATTTAATTGATAGCTGGATGAGACAGCTACCAGCAGATTGCTCGTTTATTAATCGGTCAAACTTGAGTTCTTAGCTGTAAGTGATAGGTATAGAAGATAGAGTTCAGTTTCAAATCGATTGCATGTATTTACCTTCGTTTAAAGACACAAGCGGTTACATTCTATTAAAAGAACAATAATAGCGCACGTTAATTCGACGTTTTATCGTCTAGATAAATCTGAAGCAGCTCTTCTCTAATCGTAAGTGATCTCCTCTTCGTATCGTATCCGGCAAACTCTTTCTCTCTCTCTCTCTCTCTCTCTTTTTCTCTCTTATTTTCTTGCTATTTGGATTTCGTCAGCATTGATTATTTCATTGAAGAAAATTACATTAAACTTTTTCACGCCAGACCGATCACTTAAAGACAATTTCCTTTCTTTTTAACATCACGATTTGACGTTACGATAACATTGTCCTTTATCTTTCCAAAGAAATCTTTGATTCCATCAGATCATTATCTAAATACTTCTCGATGTGACTTTGCCTCTAACCGAGATTTCCCACTTGACTTTTCACACGAAACGAACTGACGAGTAAGTAGACATATTACGTATATAAAAATAGAGAGTATAAGAAGGAAAGAAAGAAAAGAGAAGAAGAAGAGAGAGAGAGAGGGAGAGAGAGAGAGAGAGAAGAGCAATAAAGAGCATAATTTAAAACTTTAAATAAAGGCGAACCTCTTCGATCCTCCTCGCTCAATTAATGTTCATCTTTATCTATCAACGTGGAGGATTGAATAAAAAGGATAGCTACATGTTTCAGATGTTATGGGCAGTTCCTTCTGGCTTTTATAGTTATATGTCTTGGCAAGCTAGCTGATTTGAAAAATGATATATCCTCAAAGAAGAAGAAGAAGAAGAAGAAGAAGAAGAAAAGGAATTAGACGATCATCTTCGTTGTCGATCACGAACGAATCGTTCTGATACTCGTGATACTCGTAAAATACGATAAGAATAATATAATGAGAAAAGAGAAAAAGAGGGAGAGAGAGAGAGAAAGAGAGAGAGAGAGAGAGAGAGAGAGAGAGAAAGAGGGAGAGAGAGAGAGAGAGAGAGAGAGACAGATAGAGATAAAGAGAAAAAGAAAAAGATAAAAGAGAGATCGAAAAAAAAAAGTCGTGTCTAATATCTTCTGTAAGGCTCCTCCTCCTCGGGATGAGCCGCGTTGTAGCTGAGGGCTCGTTGGATGGCAGGTGGAATGGGCGGTGGTGTAGGTAGGTGAGCACCGCTCGCTTGGAAGCCGTTCTCGTCTGCGATGTAAGTGACCAATATCGGTGTACCATCTGGTGCCGTGTAACTATATTGACCTCTGACCTCCTCGATTTGACCTGGACCAATGTTCTTTGGACGTCCTTGTTCCGCTACCGAGATCCCATTTTCGGTGTCGTAACTGATAAATATTTTCAATTTAGATTGAGAATCTTTTGTTTTATAGGTATGTGTAAAATTGTGGGTTAAAAAGTTGAGTTCTCAAGTTACGTCTAGGAATTTGAAACCGAGGTCTTTCCAGATGACTGCTTTGGATTATTAAATTATTCATACCTTTTAGATCCATGTACTTGCCAATGTCTATTTAAATTAAGAATCAAGATGCTCGTCTTTGAATATACGTATGTATATAGGTATGAACAGGATGTTAAGAATTGTTCAGCTTTGAGAATATGTATATTCTATTAATTATAAAAAAAGAAAAGAAAAAGAAAAAAAAAGAACAAGCAGAATTCTATTACCAAGAAAGACGATAATTACTGGAAATATCATAATAAGAATTTCTTAGAAACGGAACTATTATATTGACGATATGTCATATATACGATGATACAAATCTAAAGAAAAATAGACGTGATTATGTAAAACGGAGGAAATAGGTTTCTTCCGGATGTCGATGATAATTTTATTAGAAGAATAGATTCGGATTCTTTCGATGATTTTTATACGCAAGAAAAAGAAAAGAAAAAGAAGAAAGAAAAAGAAAAACAAAATTGAGTCGACCTTCTGGAAAAGAAAGATGAAAGGGAAACAATTGAGAAAAGAAACGTAGGGCTTAAGAAGGACGAAGATAGAAAGTTAATGATAAAAGGAGAAAGAGAATTGTCGAGTTTCAGGAGCAAAAAGAGAGGTGTCGGGTAAATCTGTGAGGCGTCACACAACGCAGGTGTTATGGGAGGGGCTGAGAAGAGTTAGGTACGATCTTACGAAGACACACAGACAACCAATGTGCCCGAGGATGGGACGGAAGGTGGACAGGTAGGTAGGTAGATAGATAGGTAGGCAGATACGTAGGTAGGTAGGTCGATTGTAATTGTTCAATTGCGCAATCCGTTATTGCGAACTGCGCAAGCGATTAACATGGACGATTAACATCGAAGTCAATTAGCTATCTTTCTCGAGCGTGTGTATATACAACGATTCGGTGGCTGTATCACGATGTTGCTTCTTGTGTTTTACTAGGATTCCTTCATGATGAAGAGTTCGATCAGTTATCTATCATGAAATAAATCTGGTTAGGTGTATATAATGATGTTGAAGAGTTTGGAAATAGAAAGATGGAGAGAGAGAGAGAGAGAGAGAGAGAGAGAGAGAGAGAGAGAGAGAGAGAGAGAGAGAGAGAGATAGACAGACAGACAGACAGACAGAGAAACGTTTCGTGTTCTTTTTTGTACTCAAAATTTCGTAGTCCAATCGTTCTCATTGTTTCGAAGGCCATTCATTCGTCGTGCTCATCGGAGCCGAAAATCGTGGCATGATCGGAAATAAAAATGGAGGCGAACGTGCTAACGAGCACGATTACATCTTCGACGCGTGACGAGGAGCTATAATATGCGCGAATTATGTCGGGTATATGTAGGTATATACGTAATTTCTAAAGGAAAGAGCAACCGAGATCCTTCGACCGTGTCGAGATCGCTCTCGAGGAAACGAAACAAACGGACGAACACCTCAGTGCCGTTTATCGATGGAAGGACGGTCTCACCTGTAGGAATAAGATCCGTCTGGTGCTGTGTCTTTCGATTGTCGCAATATGGCGATATGTTTGCCGTAGTACTCAGGGTTGTATGGATATCTGTTGTATTGTGCATACGATACCACCGTTAGACCGAGTAACAGCACCTATAAACGTTCGAAATAAAAAAAGATATTAAAAGTTTGTTAAATAGAAAATTCTGAAATTGTCATTGTGATAATAAAAACGTGCGACATAGTTCAAAAAATAAATTTAATAAATAATTTAATATTCTTAAAATATATATATATTGCAAAAGATTCCAGTTTCAAATTCTGATTTATTTGTGTTGATATTTTTCTTTTTTGAAATTCAATTATAAAATCATCTTGGACGTATCTATAGGATTCATTCAATTAATTTCTTTGAATAAAACGCAGGACAAGCGTGAATAATCCGCGCGTTAGTCACGATCAAAAGGATGTTCCTCGAGAAAAGCAGGACACATGTGGGACGTTTGGAACGTTGAAAAGTTTCGATCTCTATGGAGACTCAGCGCATTTATGAATAATAATAAGCATAACCAAGAACTACGCCTCACCCGCGGTTTCTTCACTCGCGGTCATACTGCAAATGAGTATACGCGCGGCACGTGCCGCTACGGCGCGTCCTTTTGATATGCCAATTAGCCGCACGTCCTATGGCTTTAAACGATAGCTTTAAATAATGTTTTAACGATCTACCAAACCTTAAAAATTAGCATTGTTATTATTAATTACTATACCGATATCAATGTTCTCTCACGTTGATCTTTTATCAAGAGAGTTATGAAATAAAGTAAATCGATTGAAATAGACAGTTTAATAACGAGCTTACAACAACGTCCATTAAATCCTTTTTAATAAAAACTTAATTAATATAAAACTAAGAAATTGCATTGATAAAAGCCAAAGCGGATGATAATCTCATTTCACTCACAAGGATCTTCATAGTGTCTTCGTAGATCCGTAAGAATTAACCGAATACGCGAGATCAAAATGGTGTTTAAAATGATAAATTGGCTTAATTAGATAGAAGCAAAATACTCAATTTCACGTTCACCGAAACGATGAAGAAAAGGATTATATGACACACACAGTGATTCTAGGCACTGCCGAAGCTTACAGTGGCCAGGTTGGTCATGATGAGGTTTTATAGTCGCCGTCGCATTCTCCTTCTGGACTACCATCCGCCCCGCCACAACGACAACGATGGTTAACGAGAGGTTGAAGGGGAGAATTAATCTTCGAAGCGTTCGTGTAATTCGAAGCAGCCGGTTGCACTTAAAAGATGGCACATTCCCTCCCTCCCACCCTTCCTTTTCTTACTCGAGCTATTCCGTGGGTTGTATTCGCCCCTCCCGCGAATTCGAGAAGAAGATTCGCCTGACTTAACCTGACCTTTCGTGCCCGATACGATAATAATTATTACTTATACTCTAACTCCGTTCTTTGTATGCTCAGAATTTTTCGCGACGACTACTTTATTCTCATTTCTCTTTCTATTTATCTATCTATCTATCTATAAATGTGTATATATATATATATATATATATATATATATTCATGTACGTATTATTTATACATATATATGTACGTACATAAGTATATTACGCGTACATTTGTATGAGAGATAAGGATACGTCGATGGTATGAAAGAATTTTGCTATCTCCTTAAGATTATTGATTGGTAAATTATTCTCTTAATATTATTCCCGTATACTTTTCAAATAATTTCATAATATAAACTATACCAAATATCTTTTCGTTTAAATATAAACGTTTATTTTATTTTTTTTATTTTATTTTATTTTTTTTTTTTATGTTATATTCATATATGTAAAACATCTTAATTATTAGTCAGGTTTCTTATGTCGAAAGAAAAAAAAGAAAAATAGAAAATAAAAAAGTTTAACTGATATATAATCATTGATCATATAATGTCGATGCCAATCTGTTTTTCTTTCGTATATTCGTCTAATTAAATGCATTTAATCGAATATGTTTAACAACACTCACGATAAATACGTGAGAGACTTGATTTTGGATGTGATGAACTCGCATCTCATCAAACCGATCATTATCTCATACGTGTCTTGTAACATATCGAGCAAGATGACCTCGACATAAGATACAGATCGTTGGATTTACTATGGATCATCGTAGGGCGTATTCCTTTCACCGTTTGTTACAACTTGCCGGACGATTAACCTTATAACATTTCGCATTTGTTTGCTTCTTTATATTAATGACAAGTATTGTTCACGTTTTTTCACGTGAATGTGACAATCAGTTTTTTCAAATTTTATGCAGCCCATTGAAAATGTCATTTTATATTTTCACAGAACTAAGAGTATTTCATTTTTTTTTTTCCCCGTAAACGTTTACCATTGACAAAACTTGTATTTCCGATAAATTTAATGATAATTCTAATTATATATTTTACATAATCATTATTGTATTAAGTTGGAAACTATGAAACGGGCGTTGAATGAAAATAAATAACTAAACAAAAACGCCCGTTTCATAGTCTCCAACCTAATACTTATATATTAGGTTGGAAACTATGAAACGGGTGTTGAATAAAAATAAATAACTAAACAAAAACGCTCATTTTATAGTTTCCAACCTAATATTTATTGACTATTCGAATATACAATGTACTAGTTACATATTAAATCTAGTACTATCGATAGAGTTACCCGATCGATAAAACAAAGATCTACTACTACTGAACGATACGACTGATAAACTAAGATCCATTATTACAGGATAAATACCGAGAAGTTTAAATTAAAAAGTTTTTATAGTGATGCTTTTCGAAATCTATGGCTAAAGGGAAGAAGCTTATGGCTACATTACTGATTTTCTATTCATAAAATGGTGATTACGTATTATAAATAGTAACTGTTTTGTTTCTGTGAAAGAGTTGATTGCCCGTTTAATTGAGTGCGTAAACTGATATTCAGATTTTTTGAAGCATCCCAAATGTAAAGGAATGTGCCTCATGATATTCAAATGGAGAAGCTACATTAACTCTTTCGGCCTTTTTAATTAACTTCGGACAGATAATTCAATGGCAAAAATAAAGAAATACACTTTTAGTTGTTCATGTCAATGGACATAAGTTTTTGAGATATTGTAAAAAATTAAAAGAATTATCTTTCATATCTTGTAAACTAAAAATATTAAAATTTTGTAAACAATGTATAGTATATTAGAAAGCATTCAGATAAGAAAAGATTTAAAACTCAGTTGGTAAATAAGAAATATACATTATCGACAATCGATAATATAAAAAAAAGTTTAATTTATCAACAGCCAGAAATATAGAAACTGAGATACATCGATACGATAAACACATGATGGGAATAAGATTTTCCGCTTGGGTTTTGCAGTTCATATTTTATCCATACATGTCATTGTAGTCACATACGCTTCCGATGAATGGTATACACAACGTTTATCGACTGTTTCAACAATAAATATTTAATTCGATTCATAACTGTCAGAAGCGTTGACTCTCTCTGTTCACTTTTGCTGTACAGATACCATTGTGTACGATTTTCATCTAATATCAATAATTATACATATTATTTATGTGATAAATTCTGTTATTAATAATGAAGGTGAAGATTTTAACAAGAAATCCGGACGAATATTTACGTGAAACCAAGCGTGATATTCATAAACGTACGTATAATTTGTGAACATAACCTCTATAATAGTATAGACAAAGCACGTGGTAAAAATTAATAAAAGAATACTTGTATATTTAGTTCCTAGGAATTATGATCCATCATTACATCCTTTTGAAGCGGCAAGAGAATATACAAGAGCTTTAAATGCGGTAAAATTGGATAAAATTTTTGCAAAGCCATTCATTGGTAATTTGGAAGGCCATAAAGATGGTATATCAGCTATTTGTAAACATCCTATGCGTTTGTCGGTTCTTCTTAGCGGTGCTTTCGATGGAGAATTAAAAATATGGAATTTATCTAATAGAACATCGGAAAGATCTTTCTTAGCTCATGATGGTATACTTCGTGGTATTATATTTGTTCCAAATGGACAGCATTTTATAACTATAGGCGATGATAAAACCATAAAGACATGGAAAGCTGAAAAGCCATCATTTGGTGAAGAAGAGGAACCCGTTAATACTATTATTAGCAAAGTAAAGAAATACAATTTATTTCAATTGATTATTTATTGTAATAATTATTATAATAATGAAATTAATTACAGACTCAATTAATTGGTATATCGCATCATCGAAGAGATCCAATTTTTGCAACTTGTGGAGATACTTGTCAACTTTGGGAAGAGACAAGGAATGAACCGATACGTACTTTCAAATGGGGTGTAGATAGTTTACATGATGTTAAGTATAATCCTGTTGAAACAAATTTGTTAGGTGAGGCGATAGCAATATATATATATATATATATTTACAAAGAATATATTCGAATGATATTAATCAATGATATTAATTAATTATTTTTTTAGCTGCTTGTTCTAGCGATCGTAGTATTATTTTATATGACGCTAGAGAAACAGGTCCATTAAGAAAAATTATAATGAGATTACAAACTAATAAACTTTCTTGGAATCCAATGGAAGCTGTCACTTTTACGTGTGCTAATGAGGATTATAAGTGAGAGTTTTGAATGAAATTTAAAAATAATTGAAGAAGTTTGAAATGTCTTATATTGTTATCCTATTTTGTTTTAATTTTTTCTTTTTTTTTTTTTATAGCTTATATACTTACGATATACGTACATTAAAGATACCAGTAAATGTACATATGGATCATGTAGGTGCCGTAATAGACGTAGATTATTCTCCAACTGGTAGAGAATTTGTTTCTGGTAGTTACGACAAATCTATTCGTATTTACGAAGTTAATAAAGGACATTCTCGAGAGGTTTATCATACGAAACGAATGCAAAGGCTCACCAACGTGGCTTGGTCTCTTGACAATAAATATATAATTAGTGGTAGCGATGAAATGAATTTACGTGTATGGAAAGCTAGAGCCTCAGAAAAATTGGGTGTGGTACGTAATGATTTATAGTGTGTCATGATCTGTTCTTTTTTTTTTTTTTTTTTTTTCTCTCTCTCTCTACAAAATCACAGTATATGTATAATTTTTATTTTTAAACAATAGCTTAAACCCAGGGAAAAGACGTCTTTGAATTATTGCAATGCATTGAAAGAAAAATTCGCGGCTCATCCACAAGTACGTCGTATTGCTAAGCATAGACAAGTGCCAAAACATATTTATAATGCCCAAGCTGAGATACGAACGATTCGTGAAAAGAGTAAACGAAAGTATGTGTTATTAGAGAATTCTAAAATGATAATATTTATATTTATTTATTATTAATTGAATGCGATGATATTTTATTTTTCTTTTTTTTTCTGTTTTTTTTTTTGTGCATTATAGGGAGGCTAATAGACGTGCTCATTCAAAGAAAGGAACAGTACCATTCGTATCGGAAAGGGAAAAGCATATTGTACGTCAGGATGAATAAGGTATATGATTATTTTGTCCTACGATTTTTAGATATACATACATACACAGAAATGATTTTACTTTTGATTTCATTTTTATATATAAATGACAATAGCGTTAAGTTATAAGAAATATATATTCAAATTGTCTTGAAAGAGAGTAAATAATCATCTCTATTGTTTCCAGGTGATAGATATTCCTTTTAATTCATTATTTATTGCAATAAATAATTTTATTGAAATTATACAACGCATTGCTATAATGATTCGTAAATTCATTACAAATCTCAAGCATCGATTAATGTCTTGCTTAGTGTAGCTTACAGCGGTTTAATGATTTTTTTGTCGATCGTTCGTGCGATTCTTTTGCAATTATTTAAATGTTGTTGATCAATTTGGCGATACGTAGGTCGTATATATTTTCGTTCGTCGAAACTTACTTTTTTGTTTATAAATGAAAAAGAATTTCGAAGAACAAATAATACGGAAAATATTATCGTTATATTACGCTCGTTTGCGTGTCAGGTCTCTTCGTTAGTAGATTAATTATACGCTTAAATTAATAATTTCGAATTGTTTGTTCGGTCGAACGATTAGATCAACAAGTTATAAGTGCTAGGCATTCGGATGAGATTATTTGCTTTTATTCAACCATAGTTTCGATAATGTATATAACGAACGTTTTTATTACAGACAATTACCTCATACGCCCATACTATATCCGCCCTTACAATTATTATAGTTATCGTTTCGGTACTCGTTGATGATCGATAAAAATGGAATTTATGTATTTCCTTTTCTGGCGTACAAAAGATGGCACGCAATTTTGCTTTATTCTTCTTCTTCTTCTTCTTTTTTTTTTTTTTTTTTTTTTCTTTTTTTGTAGTCCTCTCTCTTTATTTTTTTTCTTTTCCTTTTTTTTTTTTATCGGTCGATATACACACACGTGCGCAATCATATATTTATAACACTAGCTACGCTCACAACTTCTGTACAAGACTAGGTTAGTCGAGCGATTAAAGTAGCACTATAATTGTGTCCTTCGATTCTAAATGTTCCTCTTTTTTTTCTTTTTTTTTCTTTTTCTTTTTTTACTCTTTTTCTTTTTTATTTATTTAAATTACTTTTTTGCTTTTCCAACTACTTCACGACTACTCCATTCTCGTTTACTCGTTGCTCTCACTTTTACTCTCGTAATTAAATTATAAGATGCTTTGCGTAACGTTAATTATCATCTATATACATATAAACACATTTACATTAATTTGATAACGTACTATCGAGCCGCACGAACATCAATATGGCATGAATAACGAGCCACTTTCAGATCAATATCGAACTATTCGTTCATTTAACTTCTGCTTTTCCTTCCTTTTTATTTATTTATTTATTTATTTATTTTTTATATTAAGAGAACACTCGAGTATGTTATCAAGTTACACACATCCATACATTATTATTAACTTAAACAAGTTATTTCAATAGTTCGATCAATCTTTCACCTTCTTTTCCTCATAAAGCGTACATCGTGTAGCGTTAACTTTGATCAATATTCGAAATTCATTTTTTTGATTATAACGTTTGCTTGATCATTGAGTCTGTTTCGATAGAAAAGAAATTCAAAAACAAAATAATCGATTTCGACGTGGGAAGGGAACATTAAATTTGAATCAAAATCAAAAAAAAAAAAAAAATGAAATTAACGAGGATAGCTTTGATCGGTATAGTAAATTTCAACGTTATCATTTTAAATTACTTGAGAAAATGTTTTTGAAATTTCAACAATCGAGACAGATGACAATTGGTTTTTAAGAGTTAGATCAACAACTTGTTGTCCTCTCTCATTGCATCGATTGACTTTTGATTTGCACGTTTCTGTGCCATTTCCTAAAATTATTTATAGTCTTATAGATTTTTATCACTATCGATGAACTCCGAACGTGAAATCGTAATTGTAAAGAATTTTGTCAATTACGTTTCAAATCACGTTCGATGTCATCTACCTTCATAATACTAACCTACTTTCATTGTGATATCACGTCCAATATTTTTTTATGATTTATCTTCCTCACAAATAAACACAATTTATCATTCGTCGTGATCTCGATTAAATCGTGTAGGTTTCTTTTTTTTTTTTTATACACAGACTTGCGTGAGTCTTTTCTTCTTAATAAACCTGCGGTTCGTTGATAGATAGACTCACAATGTTCATTCTTCCGCGTTATTATGAACGTATGAAACATGTTTACGTAATGCATGTTCCTCTTTTCCTAGACGTTCAGATCGGCCATCATTTTGCGAAAATCCGCGAGCGTGTTGTAATCCGGATCCGAGTCGATGTCCGCGAAATCCTTGTTCGAGTCGCTCTTCACGAAGCTGGGATTGTATCGGCTTAACGACAGTGGACATGGCAACAGCTCTGGCATTACGGAATGGTGGGTTATCAGGGCTGTCAGCGTTGTGAATTCTTTCGTAAAGCCCTGCAACAGACACGAAACGATGCTTTGTCTTTTACCCTTTAATACATTTACAGTACATCGTTGCACTCATATGGAAGCCGAGTGATAAGGCTACGTTCGTGTTTATAAGTGCATACATATATGTATATACCAATGTATTAGTTGATGAAAATAAAGTGCTCTGTCATTTTAATTTTCTTTCGTTTTTATATAAATAGGACATATATTTAAATTTTTTTCAATTTGAATTATCAAATTTGATTTGATTAGTTGTTGCATATATTGTTATTGATTTTAATTTATTTTTCATCTGCTCTTTTCTTTTTTGTTTTCCATTCTTACAAACTTTTTCGTTTAATAAAGTGTTATGTTAAAGCGAAATATCTTTTTCTCCCTCTCTCTCTCTCTCTCTCTCTCCCCTTTTATTTCTCTCTTTACACAAGAAAGTCGTGAGAGGATTTACCTTATTTACCTTACAGACTGGAGGGTAGTTAATCGTTATCGCGGGATACAATGTGCACATATACCTTTCGCGTGTGTCAAAATTATTAGGAGAAAGGAATACATTCGGTTCTCGCGACGTGTTTCTGCGAGAATGCAATTTCACGGAGAAAGAGAAGGGAGAGAGTTTTGATTTCCCCGCGGTACATCCAACAAAACTCATTCATACTGGTTTCGGGGATTATCAAAGTCCGCAGACCCATTTAATTTATCCCTACAAGGGAAGTTCGGCCATTTAAATAGTGATATTCGAGCGAGAAAATGTGCAAGAGAGAGAGAGAGAGAGAGAGAGAGAGAGAGAGAGAGAGAGAGAGAGAGCGTGGATGGTTTGTTCTTCTGTGGTATCGTCATTACGATATTTGCAAAACTCAGAGCATTACCTAATGCACGTTACTAACTTGTAAATGATTACGGTTATTTGTCTATCCAAAAGTAACTATTCTGAAAATCGTTTCTAATTCTAAATAGGTATCTATACATATTCTGCTTACACGTACATATATACAAAGGTTGTTAAAATTGAATTGGATATAATTAAAAAATTTTCTCACACTTTTATACATTTTTCATTCGCCCACAAATTATTTTTGAACAAATCTACAAACGTACAATTGTTTCTTTTCTAAAAATTATTTGGGACGATTAAGCGTTATTATTTCAATTTCGTACATTCGACAAGAGAAAAAGGGTTTTGAAAAGGAAAAGAAAAAAAAAAAAAAAAGAATAAAAATTTTTTGACATCATCTTGTTTACGAATTTACAGAATATTTCTTTGAATTCACGTGGATAAATGATTTAACGTGGCTCATTTTGTTTCTATATATAACAACGAAAAGATAATGACTACTCGTGTCCCGAATGAATACAATAATACCTAGAATTTTTTTTTTTTAATGAATTATATAGGTCAAAGTCGTGTATATTCTTTTCTAGAAATGTAAATGCATCGACATTCAAAGATATATGTATGTCTTTTCTCCGTCTATGTATTATAATTATGTATATTCAACATATATACAATTTATATGTGTAAGTGCGTCATCAGGGAATCCTATGTACAAAGTGACGCTTCGTTATCATTCTCTGTCTCTCTTTCTCTCTCTGTTTCTCTCTTTCCACAATCGTAGCCGTCGTATTTTCTTTTTTTATGTATGCAGTCACGTGAATGTAAATTTACGTTAATGAACGACTTTCGTTCATGGTAAATGTCCTTAGAGAAAAATCGATAAAAACAAACGGTATATGCACGCTGCAAAAGAAATCGTATTATTGCGAGTTTCAAGGTTTTCTATTTTCTCTTTCTTTCTCTCCTTCCCTTCCTCTCTCTTTTTTTTCTTTTTCGAAAAGAAATAATGAACGTGAGGACTTGGGAATGTTATGAAGGCATAAACCTTGAAGACTTGTTTAACGAAACGGCCTTTAGACGGTGATAATGGATAAGGGATCCTAAAATAGTAACGCGTCGGAATGGTTAACTGAAGAAAGCAAAGAAAAGAAGAATAGAAAGGTAGAAAAAGGAGAAGTTTGAAAAGCAAAAGGATAAAACGAGAGAAAGAGAGAGAGAGAGAGAGAGAGAGAGAGAAAAAGAGAGAGAGATTTACCTTAATTTTGTAGCCTTTGTTAGTTCGCATTATGAGATAATGGGCGATTCCGCTTGGTTGAAATTCACGCGGCACTCGGAGCGAAAGGGCGTAACATCCGGGTTTACTGGTGCTCTCTCGTACCATGAAGGCTCCTTCCGGCTCCTGACTCAACACTTCCAACGTTATTTCCCTGAAATCATAAATGGCCGGGCCACCATGCACGAAGTATTAGCTAAGATTTCAGTAAAAATATAAATTCTTAATTATAGAAGTAATTGCCACAATGATCGTAATTTCATTTGATTTCTATTAATATAAGAATTTTTATCGAATCGATTGATCGATGTTATTGTTGATCTCTTTTTACGAATGATTTTATTTAAATATGTATTTAGATATGTTTGTTTGTGTCAATGATTAAAAAAAAAAAAAAAAAAGATAAGAAAGAAATCTCAAGTAATTGCTAATAATCAAATATTTAAGTGAAATGATTTTATTGATTGTCTTAACGATAGATCACTTTAATATGCTAACCTTGGTATGCCAGCTTGGAACCAAGGTGCTTTGCGTAATTCGGCTTCTTCGCTGCGATTATTCAAACTGTCCGTTCTTTCTGGCAAAGGCGGTGGTGTCGGTGTTGAGCCATGAGTACTCCCATCTGCTGGTACCGAACTACTTGAGGTACTAATTTGTGATCTTCTTTTCGATTTAAATTCCGTTTCCGTTCCCGAACTCGGCGAATTGTGTCCTATCCTGTATGTAAATTTCGTCCTTATATTTCTTATATAATTTATTAGACGTTCAACAATCATATCTTAAAATTATTTTCATATTATTATCAATTTAAAATATTTTATATAGCAGTAATATGAGATAAGATGATAAATAATAAAAAAGGAAGAGAATAAAAATATAAATTGTAGAATCAGCGAACCTGTTATTTTCAATATTAAAGTTTTTGGCAGTGATGGAAGCATTGATGGTGTTATCGATGGTCTCGGAAGGTTGTATCTTATTATAAGATGGTCTCGTCCCTTCAGAGTCGATAATCGCTTCGTTGATATAGCCACCGGAATGTGGCCTGTTTGAGGGGCTAGTTGGTGTGCTGCTACCGCTTACGAGGGGACAGCTGTCGTCTTCACCATTTAATCCGAGAACGTCGCGCCCACCGGTTAGGCCCATCGCCAGACGCTTTATCAGCGGTGGCTTGTCCGTCAGTCTCTTATACGAGTTCAACTCCGTTGGTGAATTGCTCTCATCGCTACTCGGCGTACTTTGCTGCGAAATACTTTTCGGCTCATCCTCGTTCGTTATTGGACCGAGGACATTCGTAAAATTATGCGACGGCCGTAGACCCGGGATGGAATTTGGTGTCTGTTAAAAAAATCATTTTATTTCATTGCTTTTTTTTCTTTATTTTGTTTTTAAAAGGAAATACAATAATTAAGTGTTTTTTTTATTGCAATAAAATTGGAGAATAGAAAATATAACTCATATAATCTATATATGAGTTATATATTATGCATAAACTGGTTTATCATAATCTGTTAAAAGTCAATATTTAACGACGAGTAAGTAAATGTAGAACATGAAAATTTATTTGTAATTAAATAATATTATTGGACAAAAGTGTAAATATTTTATAGCATTAAATCGTCGTCAAACATTTCTTCGATATTTTTTTTTTATTAAGATAAGCATTCACTTTGTGAATTCATCCAATATGTAACGTGTATCTTCGTTCTTTTTTTTTCCTTTTCGAATAGCGAACGCTTTCCAGCCGTTATGAAAACGTCCAAGTATCAGCCAATAGTCGCATTCGGGGAAATCATGACAGTGATACCCTTTGTTAGAAAGGAAATAGAGTACGCGCACCCACCTTTACGCTGGCTAGTCGCAACGTGGGCGAGCCGGCGCTGCCGAGCTGTACGTTCATGTCCGCTGCGGACGAACCGCTTCCACTTCTGGACGTGGGCGACGTCCGACTTTTCAGCCACGAATTCGAGGACGAATTCCTGCAACCGCCTCCGCTCCCGGCGATCGAGTTGTCGCCGGACAAAGATTTGTTCTGTTGGTGAAAAAAATGTTCATATTAGAGAGAGAGAGAGAGAGAGAGAATTCTTCGTTTACAGACAGATCGTTTATTTCTCTTTATCGTCGATGATTTCTAAACGTATAAATGAATATCATGTGACGAAACGTTGATTTAATCGACTTCGATAAAAGTCGAAGAAAACTATCTAGAGATTATTTTTTTTTTTATAAAAGATTAGAGGATCTATTTAAAAGGCGAAGTTTGTTTCATTAGATAATTATTTTCAAAATCAATGATTCATTTTAATTTTAGACTTTAATTTCATAATAATAAACTGTGCCTCTCAGTAAGCAACAGTTTTGGTTAAATTTGTTTTTCCGAAAGTATTCTCGTGCAAATGAGCTAAATCGAGTTTGAGAAAGTACGATGAGAGAGTATAAAAGAATGGGGATGGGAAAGGACGATTTTACAGTGTTTCGCGAGGAAATCAAGTCGGTTGTATGAATAATGAAAGACGCGGGGAAAATTTACATGTCTCTGGGAAAACAGAAAAGTCCTTCATGAAAAAGGAAAAAGGGGTGAAAAAGAGTCGATAAATTTTTCAATGGCTGGACACGAGGAATACAATCGTCGCTGTTTCATCGTAGTCGTCGTTGTCTAGGAAGTTTACTACTTGCCAATCGCGAATTCGGGAAAATCTCGAAGGTAGATCAGAGAGAAGTCCTGATGTCTGTGGATTCAACATGTGCTCGTAAAACGAATACTTGAATATTCGAGGATCGTTTCAGAATCTGACGATTCCGTGGAAGATCTCCCGGAGAGAAGAACCGGATAGCCCGCGAGGAACGAACTGACCGTTTACTCAGAAACGCGACGCCGCCGTGGGACTCGGCTCGAATTTATAATTAACGCGGTGGCCTGTAAATGGGACACCTACTGGAGTCAGCAGTGCCGTCGTACGTGTACGAGAAAGAGAAAGAGAAAGAAAAAGAGAGAAAGAGAGAGAGAAAGAGAAAGAGAAAGAGAGAGAAATATAGTCAAGTATGCTTCGATCTTTATGAATAGACTCTCCTCTTATTAATAAACATATATATATATATATATATATATATATATATATATATATACATGTTAGTATATATAATATGTAGATAGTTCATTGACACGATTGCTTGCTTATATGCACAAGAAAGTATAACATTTTAACTTAATATCATTGAAAAATTATTTGTTGTAGGCAAAAGGTAAAAGGAAAAGTTTCGATTTATCCTTTCGAATTTTGAAGCGGAAATAAGAAATGTCGAAGGGAAATAAAATGAAAAGAATTAAATAACCTACCCAGGAGGTTCGATGTTCCTGTTTGTCCTTGCGATAGTGTGGTGAGGATTGCGGCGAGATTACATCCTGAAGGATCGGTTGGCGCTGGAGCTGCGCCACGTACGCCATACGAAAAGCATTGCCGACTATGGTGTTCAATTCTTCCGCCTATAAATATAGAGAAATGAATAAAAATGAGTTAATGTTTTGTCCTAAGATTTGGTTGCATGTCGAATGTATCATAATACGATATAATACGATAAAAAATTAAAAGACATATTTTATTGTTTTAATTGTGGTAAAGGAGCATAATGTTGTATATATTGGACGAGTTTAATTTTAGTAAAGTCACTCTTCCTTATTCTGGTTAAAGAATATTTATATCATTATTTATTCCGGATATATCATTTATCGATCTTAACGCGATGTTTACTAATATCGATACATACGTTTACTCTTGCCGCTTTTGAAACACTGCCGCGCTATCAAATCCCCGAGAGTCAATCTTTTCTCACTTTCGTTGTGTTAGCCCGACGACGACGACGACACGTTCAATAGCTTTTACGAAGAAACCGCGTGATCAAACGTCACGAAGGGAATGTCTTCTAACAAATAAGATAATATCACAGTAGAGAGAACAGAAAAAGAATAATCACGATCAAGCATATCAGATTTGATCATGAGAAGCCGCACTTCTCATACTTCCCAGGAGTTGTTCGTTCCGCCGAAATATCCCATATAATTTGGCGATCGTTGTTATATTTGGCAGCGTCTCAATCGTCTCAGCGTTCTTCCTGGCCTCCGTCTAACTCATTCCCACCTCGTTTTTCAATCTTTTCTCCAAAAAATTCCTGCTTTCGTCGCGTCACTTCTTTCATCGCAAGTTCTTGCTCAAAAAGCTCTTTCTTCCCATCTCTCACCGGGACACTTTCGTTTTGTGCACGTCTATCGCGATCATTCCAGACGCATTCAAATTCTGCTTCTGGTTGTCCGATGGATCACTCTGCACGTTATTTGGTTCACGAAACCGACTGCCTGTCCAAGATCTGTTTCATTTGAATCAGATTTTTTTTTTAGATCATTCTTTGATCCAACCAAAATTCTTCTATTTAACTCAAATATCTTGAACTTTATCTTTGAGTTCTTGCATTGAAAATTTGGACATGTTTCTCATAGGAATCATCTCACTTTCTATTCTTTCGTCAATTCACAGAGAGCACCAAACCCGCATCCAATTCTGTCGCACTCAGCGTTATCGCACTCACCGTTATCACACTCAGCTTCACTGTACTGTGTCTGTCAATGTCCGCCTCAATCCAACTATCCGGGCTGAGTTCCCAAAAAATTGTAGGATCACGGATTTAATTTTAAAGTCACTTTTCCTTTTCTCTTCTGATTATAGAATATATTCGCTATTTATTCAGTGTATATCATTTATCGATCTTTACGCGGGCTTTACAAATGCCGATACGTACATATGTTCCCTCATGCCATTTTTAGAACTCTGTCGCGTTATCGAAATCCTGAGAATCGATCTTCTCTCTTTCGCTATATGGCCCGACGACATGTTCAAAAGCTTTTACAAAGAAAATTCATGATAAACTGTCGCGAAGTGAATGTCCTCTGACAAACGAGATAATATTAGCCAGAGACAACAGGAAAAGCGTAAAAACGATTAGGCATATCAGATCTGGTTATAATTATATATTCTATAAAATATGCATATTTTTTTAAATTACTGAAAGAAATATCATGATAAAATATTGATTATGTGAGTTACTATGTGATTCGCCGTCAACCTCAGCTCGGAAAATATTACTTATATCCAGGCGATCAATTTCCGATCTTACGAAATCTCTTAAATCAACATTATTTATGTCATTTTAAAAAATATATAAATGTAGTTCTTATTGAAAAAGTAAAAGTTTAAAAAAAAAAAAGGATGCTTACAGGATGCAATTAAATAATAAAAAAAAAAAAAAAAAAAAAAAAAAAATACAAAAGTTCACAAAAATATGTGATCCTATGATTAGGAAAATATAATTTCGAGAGAAACGTTTAGAATTTGACAGTCACAAGGTAAGGTCGGTGAATGTTTTTTTAAAAAATTTAATTTTTCATTGTATTTTTTGTTGCAATTCATTGATGAGCGGTCTACCTAAAGTAAATATCGATCGAGTTCGTCGCCGCAAAGACGACCGCTTAATTCGTATCGGCGACTCGATGGTTAGCACGGTTTGGTCCTCCGATCGGCCCACATCCGCTCGACGGACTAATCGATGCCGCGGCAGAGAATTTCAATTAATTAAGCGACCCTCTCGTACGACCCACCGCGCTCTTGCTCAGCGTCAAAGGCCAGACGCGAACTCCGAACGATGCGATTCGATGGTTAGATCGAATTGGAAAGG
>NC_062189.1:15260046-15277546 GCF_912470025.1 Vespa velutina
TGGTCGGCTCGGTGAGGATCGAGATATTTCAATTACGTTTCCATGTGAGCCGGTCAGCCGGCCGTGCTATAATTGCTGTTGGGATGTGCCGTCTCATAACTCGTGAACTCATATAAGTCTCTCTCTTTCTTTCTCTCTCTCTCTCTCTCTTTCTCTCTCTCTCTCTCCATCAAATTCACTCTTCTATATTCGTCCTGTATACAATTTCCTGTTTGTCGAAGCATCATTTTCTAAACACTTATATTGTTTTATGTTTCGAGGTTAAATAGAGAGTCAATTTTTTTAACTTCATTTTTCAATTTCTTTTATTGTTCATTTCTGTTATTAGTCAATTTGAATTTATAATTGATTACATTCGAAGATAATTGCATAACTCGGATATATATCGTCGAGTACAATCAATAAAATCCATGAGTCAACCATCATTAGTAATGAAATAATAAAACAGAATTGTCGATAGTAATTTTTTCATGTTATATTATTAATTGATATGTAACTCGTTGAGAAAAAGTAGTAGTAAGGCTTGGCATAAGGTAAAGAAAAATAAAGATTTCAAGAGAAAACTAGTAGTATATAAAGAATGTGATCGTTTGCATTTACCCAAGAGATACAAGTTGTACAAAAAGCAATTCTCGTCACTTGCTTTTAAATATATTGTCACCGTACAAGATACGTATATACGCGTGCCAGAAGTTCTTTTTTCTTTTTTTTTTTTTTTTTGTTGAGATAATACCACGAAGTTGTTATCCCATGGGATGCGAACTTACGGCTGTAACTTGTATTACGTTTTCTTGCATTGTGTGTCTATACTTATACAGAAGTACATAGATATGTATGTGTATATTGCGAAAAGCCGTTTAATCACGTTTAATACGTATAAATAGTATATAAGTTTGTATAGGATGATCTTATAATATAAAAAATACTGACACACAAATTTTGTACATGTTAAAAGCATTATATTTTTCTAATTTGCAATATCGATTATTTAAAAAAAATTTGATTAAATAATTACAATTTTGTACTTATTTGCATATAATATTAAATTCAAGAAAAATTTGCACAATCCAGATTTATTATGTCCATTTAATTTCTTCTATATATATATATATATATATATATAATTTTTTTTTTATTCTCACATACGAATCGATTTCGAGACATTCTAAATTATGAATGTATTTGTTTACCTATAAGATGCAAAGGAGACAACGTTAAGTATGAATTCATATAATTATAAAAGAAACGTGTTCGGTCATATACTTCGAGCGTAAATAATGTTGAAATATTTCAAAGAAGATTTATTGAAGTATATTCAAGGCCATTCTTTGGATAGAGAAGCGTTTTAAATAAGAGAACAGTGTTGTGAATTGAGAGTAGAAATGAGGAAGAGAAGAAGAGCGGTTCCTTTTCGGCAGCAAGGATCGTTCTCTTTGTACCAGGTCGTAAGGTCGTGTCATCAAGAGAAATTTATTATCCTGGTAGGCGGCAACGGTTCAGACCCATGTTCTAAAGCCCCAAGAATATTTCGTCTCACGGTCTTTAAATCGAGCGCTCGTAACAAAGATTTAATTTTTCATTTATGACGATTAAGTTTCGCTTCGACGGTCTCGTTTGTATATGTAGTATATATTTCTCTTTCAAAATTTAACTCCTGCACTTTTCCTTTGAACGTTAATTAAAGTATTGAAGGATTTGAGTAGAGTTTTCGACTTTAATTCAAAATAGCTATTAAACCTT
The DNA here is from genome assembly GCF_912470025.1 of Vespa velutina. Taxonomy (NCBI): domain Eukaryota; kingdom Metazoa; phylum Arthropoda; class Insecta; order Hymenoptera; family Vespidae; genus Vespa; species Vespa velutina. Next base: position 15,261,787 of record NC_062189.1, read on the forward strand.
TTCGACTCATTCAGATCTGGATTCGAGTTATCGTTCTGTCTTTTTTTTTTTTTTTTTTTTTTTTATATATATATATATATATAAAGCGCTATTCAAAGGTAGTCATTTAAATGTCGTCGCTTTGACAAATTCTAAATTAGATTTTGAGTTTTCAGAAGTAAGAAGTAAAGTAAAAAAAGTTGATATTAGTCTTGTCGTTGTTAATATTCCTTCGTAACCTCGTTATATGTTATTCGTAGTATTGTATATATAACTTTTCCTTCAGTTTACAGCTTTATATATTACAAGAGAAAGGTCGACAATTTTTTTAAAACGTAGTTTTCGAAGCAGGTGTGCATTTATCAATGGATCTTCGTTCGAGGACGTTCAATGTAAGTATTTTGACAGGGAGGGATGTCCAGCATGAGGGATCTTCATTGCCTAAAGCATTTTTTCAAAAGGCAGGTGTTACGTTCTGCCTGATTAATTTTTCTGACATCTCATAGGATCCTTGCAATTTACTCAAAGTATCCGATCGTATGACAGGTGGCTGTGGCAGAAAAATCACAAACGTCTAATCGTGCTTTTCTATCCTCACCGACGTCATTACAGTCCAGGTGATCCGCTTTCGGACTCGTTCTTTATTCTCACGAACTATCCTTGGAACGAGTTTAAACATCTTCGTGCCGTTTACTCGTAAGGTGTGCTTCTTCGTCGATGAACGTAATAACAGGTTCTCTCTTTTTACCTTCAAACGGGACTCTATAATTTTAACGAAGGAAAGGAAACAAATTTTTTAAACGATAACTTTTTCTATCCGTCTCGATTCTCACACTCAACATTTGCGAAATTAGACATCTAAACACTGTCGGTCTTACCAAGGATATATAAAATTACACTGGCACACAATGAGACAAATAATGAGTAGGTAGGATATGATAAAAGATGCGTACATACACACACACACACATATATATATATATATATATATATATATATATATATATATGGAAAAAATTTCGAAGGAACGTGGTTGGATTGTTGAACTCGAAGGGGGAAAAAAAGGTTTGATCGATACAGGGTAAAGTTAGGTAAACGAGTTATCAACGTCGGTGAATAAGAGGAACGTTAGGTTTGGGAAGGACGACGGAAGGAATTAACTCCTTGCAATTTCACGTGGTGGACGATGTTCGTGCTCGAAAACGAAGGAAAGGAGAATCGAGGTGGACCGAAAGGACGCCGGGTTGCCGTGGCTTTACCCTGACCGAGCTGCTGCGCTCCGTGACGGGCCACATTCCAAGCATTCCACACGGTCACGGCCATATCTCTCATTCCTCTAGATTTCCAAGCTGGCACACCAGCGCGACTCTTCTCTCTCTCTCTCTCTCTCTCTCTCTCTCTCTCTCTCTCTCTCTCTCTCTCTCTCTCTCTCTCTCTCTTCTCGTAGTATTCACATCTTCGTCGTACAAAAGGCATAAGAAGATACAAGTTCATGTACCATCGACTCTTGCGACTCTTCCTCCCACCATTTTCGTTCCTCCTTGCATTCGACGCTTCCCATACTACGCTTCATCCCTACCATGATGATCGAGCGTGCAACAACCCTCGCCAGCCGTCTGATTCACTCGACTCCTTGAACTTCCTCACCGAAAGCGACAACGTCATGCGCCATATCGAACATTCTATATTTCGTAAAATGTTTCGAAATCCTCTTTTGTATTCCTCATGTTCTTGCAGAAACATTGATAGTATCTGTATTTTTAAATGTCTTTTGCTATTTCTTTGTAACATGTTTCAATGATCGATTGTAAAAAAAAATTGAGAGAAATTTCGTAAGTAGAAATTAATTTAAGATCATAGATAAATCACGAGAAAAAGAAAGACGAAGTTGCTATATGAATAATATATATTAATAAATTTATTAATCAATAATAATACTATACTTGAATAAATTCGTGTTTAGCGATAGTACATTGGAATGTTATAATTGAGTATTTTATAAAAAGTGTAATCGATATATCGTAGATACGTTTAGAGGAAAATTTAGAAAAGATATTTAAAGAAATAGAAGAAGAGAAAATTTTAACTAAACATATTCCCATTAGATCTATTCTCTCGTATACACATACATCTATACGACGTATCTTGTTATTAAATCCGTAGAAAATGTCACGTTTCTGTTTGGTGATCAAAGTTACAAAACGCGAAGCAATATAGTTTATTGAGAGCAGTATTTCGATGATTTTGCTTGTCACACTAGCTCCATTATTTTCTACGAGTTTCTACCGCACGGAAAACCCTTTACGACCACGTTCGGAATCTTTTCGATTTTATCGATTTTATTCGTGGACAATGATCTTCTCGGAGAAAATCGAATTGGATTTTCTCAGATCCGTTCGATGATTGTGATGCATCGAGTTGAGGATACGAGATAAAAGTAAAATCTTTTCTATCGATTCCATGGAAGAGAAACGATGCGATGCAAAGTAGTACACTAACGAAATCGATTCAAAATGGAACGGTAGTATTTCGAAATTTAAGAAAAAGGAAGAAAAAGAAAAAAAGAATTATTCATTCTTCTTAGAGAAGAAGGAGACAGAAAAAAATTTTCTCTTTCCCGCTTGAATTTAATCGAGGTTTCCGGATTGGGGGAAGGAGGGGCCGGGGGGCGGGGGAGGGAACAATTTTGATGACTTCGAAATTTTCAATTTATTCCATTCGCCGAATTCCTTCGGTGCGCGGTTCGAGATAAAAGGATCCGAGATACCCATTCTTGGATTGAAATGGAAGTCGGGCTCGCATTGTAGGGATTAAAGGATCCACGTCCGGTCCTTCCCGCGCGAGCCGTTGTAATCGAATGAAGTGCGATTCCGTCTCACAACTCCCGCCTCTCTTGGCGTGTAATACTGGAAAATTGTTTGACTATCTGCCGAGTACTTTGCTCGACGTGACGTGAAACCGATGGAAGATTGGAAGATGTGAACGCGAGTATTCGTGCTCGGAGAACGAGAGAAAGAGAGAACGAGATATGGTGCTTTGTATGTACGTCCGTATGCATCGATATATATGAGTGTATGTGTGTAAGAAAGAGAGAGAGAGAGACAGAGAGAGAGAGAGAGAGGGAGAGAGATAGAGAGAGATAGGACGACCAACGAGACGACCAACGGGAGACAGAAAGCGAAGTCAAGACATAAGCAGACTCTTTGATCAGCAATTAACACCGACGTCCGAGTTAGAGCCTGATTTACCGTATGCTCATCCACGAACGAAGGAGCCATTGACTTTCCCTTTGAATGAACTCTTGAATAGATCTTTGTGCTCTGCTTTGTATTAATCATACATTCGCGGTCGCTGCTTCACGTATTTTTAAAAATGACGACACGGGGTGGATATATGCATATGTGCATCCATGTATGTATGTATGTGTATGCACGTGTGTGTATACATATGTGTGTGTGTGTGTGTGTGTGTGTGTGTGTGTGTGTGTGTGTGCGTGTCTACGTATGTGTATATTCTGTCATAGTCAGATACATTTATTTTTTAAAGTGACAGACCCTTTGATCATTTTTCTTGCATTTTCTCTAACAGACTAACAATTATTATTATTATATCCTTTATTTCACATCGCAATTATTTAAAATTTATGTTAGCTTTAACGTAGAATCTCTTTTTTTTTCCTTTTGCAAAATTTTTTCTTCTTGCAAAAGATATAAACGAGAAATTAAATTCTTGCATCATAATTCGATCAGAAGCATGTAACGTAGCGTGAACGTTCGAATTTAATATCAATTAGTCTTTTACAAATATCATATTGCTTTCAAATATAATTGAGTTTTATGAATAGATAAAGGGAAAATTGTTCTCGTTCAAAGGTACTTCTATTAGTTTTAGAACTCTACGATTTGTACAATTTTGAGAGAGAGATATAGAGAGAGAGATAGATAGATAGGAAGAAAAGAGAAAGGATAACGATGGAAACTAAGTCTTTGATCAGCAATTAACATCGACGATCGGACTTAGAATTTGATCTTCCATATGCTCATCGAATGAGCCTAGTTGGGGAGTATAGCAACCGTCTCTCCTCGTATTTCGTCCCCTGGTAAACTGAAATCTCCCTTTCCCTTTTCCCTCTATTTTATCGTCTCTCGACGCCACATCCCGTACGCACGGATTTCAACAATATACCTAGTAGAATACCCAGACGAACGTGTTTCAGTCACGGCTTCGATCGAGTTTCGATATCGATTCGAAAGTTTCGGATAACACGCAATTGCCAACTTCCAAGAATATCGCTTCGATACATCTAACCGATAACGAGTTAATGTTTATAATCTCATGGATAATCTCATCGATATTTCATTCGTTTCTTTCTTTTTCTTGTTTCTTTTTTTTTTTTTTTTCGTTAAAACGATTAACACATATTTACTCATTTACTATCATTATTATATATTTTATATATATATATATATATAAATTTTTTTTAATTTCTTTTGGATGAAATCCTCCGCGTTTAATATCAAGAAGGCACATGGCGATACATAACACTTTCTTCGATTAGAACTTCCTCGAAGAAAATTCGAAGAATTTAATGGACTGACTAGCGAGGTCATCCAATCGAGTTCTAAAGCGCAAGATGGCGGTATCTTACGTAACGGTGTCTTCCTTTGGAATTTGTCGTTTTAACCTTTCTCGTTTATCTTTTTCTCATTCTTTCTTATCAGAAATTAATAAATTATATGTCGTAGTTTGAGAAATGGTGTTGTTTTTATTTTTTTTTTTTTTTTTTTTTTTCAAACGATCGGTTAAAGAAACTTCTTTTATTTTTCATGGTAGTTCGACGTTAATTCCGTGACCAAACTTGTGACGAATCATTTATACGCTTTGTATCTAACTACTGAAGAGAGTATAAACGTTTTGGACCGAGAAAAGTGTTGATTCGAGCACGATTACGAGAGCAAAGCTTCATAGAATTTTATTGTTCACCTGAGATGAGCAAGTGTGTTCTCTGTAAGGTAGAGGTTCATGCCCGTAGTGGTTCATTACGATGTACAGGATAATGAGTTCACCTCTGTGACTCGTGTAGCTTACAGGCCTCCTGGCCCCCAAGCCTTGCAGTCAACTTCAAGAACAATAGGCTGCGACCGAAACACAAACTGCACTTTCATTAGGGAGTCATTAGTACTCATAACTAATGAAATTAAGTTCCTCTCTTAAGTTTCTCTCCGTCTCTTATATGCCAACTTGTACGAAAAATATGCATACTCATGTTCATTGACACATTATTTTCTTATCATTATCATCAATAATTTGTGATTAAGGTAGTAAATTTTTTATTTGTCCTTTGTTAGATTTTATTATTATTAAGTAGAATCGTTCTATCCCATATTTGTCAATCTACTTTGACATTCTTTCGCAATAATGAATATTTTTATACGATTGATAGAAATAAATGTGAAAGAATAGAGTATCTTCGGTAAAGGTAAAAAAAAAAAAGATTACCGATAAGAGTAACCTACTGATTTCCCATGTAATCGTGCGAAGCTGGCATTTGTCTTTCAAGATTATCGTCTCGTCCTGTTATCGCATCAAGTATTAATAGCGAACACGAAGCAGAGATACCCAAGTTTATTGGTAGTTAATGTCTTAAGTAATTTATCGATAGGAAAGGTTATATAAAGAGATGTGATGCCTGTGGAGTCTCCTCCTGAGAAACCTGCTACCACTTTGAGTAGAGTCAGACTTTCATAAATAATTGCTATTTATCACGAGTTTGATCACTTTTCCGATAATCCGTTTAATATTCTCCTAACATCTTTACGATATCTTGAATTTTCGTATCCTTATACAATATCTCATCAATGAGAAATAAATTCAAGATTTGTCTTTTGATGTATTCCGATTGAATTTTCAATCTGTAAAATTAAACAGGCTATAAAAAAAAAAAAAAAAAAAAGAAAAGAAAATGTTAGATATTCAACGATATTAAATTATTTCAAAAATCACGATAACACACATTTCACACATTTGTCTGATCATGATAAAATACTCATCTTCTCTATACTTTCATTTTTGCTCGAGAGTTTTTATCGTTTTCATTTGAATCATCTGACTCATTGCTATTATCATGATAATTTATAAAAGTTTGAATAGACGAGAGAGTAGACTGTGATAATCCATCTGTTCCCTCTGCAACGTAATCGTTTCTATCTCATACTGGTGCGTTCTATCCGATAAGGTATTAATGAGAACGTCGAATGATAGTAATTAACTGGCCGTTACCACGGCACGCGCACGGCAATACATTTAATTATCTATCGAAAGTTATAATCTCTTCTTGTTGATGCTACTGTGGAAAATTAGCGTTAAGTGATTCGAAGGATCATTAAATCGTGATTTACATTCGCCTCTTTGCTGTTAAATCGGATATCGATGTACATACATATGTGTTTAGAAACAATTGCTCGAATGAACATTAAAATTGTCTGCCTAATAGGATGGACGGATAAACTTGTTGAATTCAGTACATGAGAAACTATAATCGAATGAGCAACGTTATTCAACAATGATTAAAGGAAATAATATAAAATAAAACAAAATTAAATTTGATAGGATATTATATGCATGATAAAAATAAATGACGGATTACATTATCGGTCTATCTTAATTATTTCAATGAAAATGAGTCACGGTCTTTTTAAGCTTCGGAATGGAAGGTACAAACCACGCGATGCTTTTTGAGAAAGAGAGAGAGAGAGAGAGAGAGAGAAAGAGAGAGAGAGAGAAAGAAATGAAGGGAGAAAGAAAAGAGGAAAGGCACGCGAGCACGGGTAGTGCGAGTAATTGTCATCGTGAGCGCGGAGAAAAAGCGTGAGGCAAAAGCGGAAGTGTGCTTGAGTAAAGTGGATAAGCGTTATGGCGGTATACACGCGTGGCGGCAGGCACGTTATCACACACATGCACATTGTACACACATACACATGCAAACATACATACGTATAAGCAGAAAAAGAGAGTACACGCAACGGGCATGCCGAATAGTCGCGTCGCACCGTCGCGAAAGAAGCACGCCTGCTGTTTCCAACTTGACGCTCCGTAAAAGCTTCGTAGACGACGCCGACGGCGCGACGAGACTTAATAAGTTTTGTCGCATCCGTAAAATGACTTTGCAAATGCGCCAATGGTGACCGCATGTATGAAAGAAAAAGAGGACAGACAGGAGGGAAGAAACGTTTGGAATAATTTTTTCTTCTCTATTTTCGTTTTCTTTCAATTTTACGGAGAATGTACTTGTATGTTCTATACGTATGTTCCCTTTAATAATTCTACTTGTATATCTATTAGTCTAAGACCGGTCCAAGTTGTTGAAAATCCTTCGTTAAGCTAACTTAGACGCAAAGTTTTGACGTCTAAGAATCTTCAAGATGGAAATTCGAGGAGTAAACTTGTAAGGATATATATATACTGAGTTTGAAAGGATATATATATGCGTGTGTGCATACATATATATATGTATATATATATATATACGAGGACCACCAAAGTTACTCGACACGGTTATTAAAGAACATGTTTCTCATTAAGAATGGGAATTGAGACATAAAAAAGTTTGACCGAAGGAAGTTAAGGTTCTTGTACGTGTATCAAGGAAAGTACCAATCGAAATTCTATCGTATCGAATTTAACTACCGACAATACGAAATGAAGATCTTTCTTTCTCATTAAGAATCATCGAGAACTGGTAAGATAATACCGGAAAGTCTAGCCACAGGAAATGACGAGAATAGACGATGAAACGAGAGGATGAGAGCGCACAAATCCGAGACACGGCGAAAGCGCGTTCGTCACGGTGTAATTTAAGGAGCTTCAACGCCCTTCCCCTTTTATATATATATCTATATACGTACATACAATACATATGGACTCGATAATTCCGTTCACACTACCCTTCGTTCGCGAAACGATGTAAAAGTACATCGAGAAGAGAGGAGACAGAAGTCACGTGACGTCGAGTGGGATCGTTCATTCTTCTTTATTCTTTATTTACCGACTCTAATGGCTTCTGGCAGGAGGACAAGAACGAGGGTCCTCCTGCTAGGAGAAGAGTATCGTCCTGACGGACGATGTCAATTATATTCCCATAGATTCCTCGTACTTGGTCGAGATGGTCTTGCCAAAGAAGGTCAACGTTGGAAAACTAGGTATAAAGATGTTCTTTCTTTCTTTATTTCTTTTTTTCTTTCTTCTTCTATGGAATCGCTCTAAACCTGAAATTCACGATCATCGAGAAGGCATTATTATTCGGCAGATCGTCGAAGAACGTATTATCGAGCACGAACGTAGCCAGGTGTAACTCGTGTGCCTTGGTCTATCGTCGTCGACAGAGTCGAGAGTTCATATTGTACCGGAGCATACTATGCGGTGCCTCGAGAATAATGGCGTCGCCCTTTGTACGCGATGCTCTATTGATGTCGAAGGGAATTCCTTAACGTACGCGATCTGGAAGGTACCCCGTCTGTCTCCTCTCTTTCCACATTTTATACTTCCCTCTTTTTCTCTCTTTCTTTTGGCTTTTTTTCTTCTCTTTTTTTTTTTTTTTTTTTTTTCTTTCACGAGGACGAGAAGAAGCGTCTTCTCGGTACGAATCGGCCTCGGGAAGAGGAAAATGAACTCACGTTCGTACGTGCTATTGTCGAGTCCCCAAGGGTACGTAAAGTTCCTAGGGATTTTTTGAGGTTTCGAGTCGCAAGGAACCGAGTGAGATCCAAATTTAAGGAGGTAGGGAGGAACTCCCATCGAGGTGCCATGATAAAATTTAGAGTGTGTATTGTGAGGAGGCATGCACATGGAGTTCTCTCTCTCTCTCTCTCTCTCTCTCTCTCTCTCTCTTTCATTCTCTCGTTAAACGTCTGCGGCTTTTCTCTCGTACAGACAGATGCCGCTAGGCGAGGGCGTCCGGAATGTTGTCTCGCTGGATTTTAGGAATTGTACGGGCACCGTCGAGCACGGTACCACCTTTCGTTTCGAACGAACGAATCTTTTCAGGGCCGCTAGGGTACCCTTTTCAAAGACAACCTTGGAGGACTTTATTGAAGCGGCGTTAAGTTATTTATGCGTTGGACTGAAACGAAAGCATTATCCTTTTCGAGCCATACATAAGAACACAATTCTGCGTTGTTTAGTTTTTTTTTTTCCCGTTTCTTCGACATAGTGCCACCTGAATTACGCGATCTCGCTTATCGCTTTTGGATTATGGATAGAGAAGTCTTCTGGTTGACATTAAGAATACGTTCGAAGAACTTCAATCCGCATAATCGAGGATAAACATTTGTTTAGCTTAAATGTCAACAATATTACTTCAATAGTTATTATTTGCATTGCACAAATCGTATTTGTAAGATAAGTTAGGCCTATTTGTCATATTAATTCAATGAAATTTCTTGCCTTCACTGCGATATTTTCTTTTTTTTTCTTTTTTTTTTTTCTTTTTCTTTTTTCTCAAAGACGATTGGGCAACTTGAAAATCGAAGGCATCTCGAACGTTTCTCTGGATAAGGGCAACGCAATTATGGGCGTGAAGGAAAATGCAAGGAGTTTCTTTAATCGCTCTTGTTTGATCTTAGAGTAAAGTAATGACCCGTCGGAGACCTACTAACATTTCGTCGAATCATCGTTATTGTGAAAGTCTAGGATGAGATTGGAATTAGAAGAATCTCATCGTTGCATTCTACATAAGCAAAAGGATACTCACTTGTAACGTGTATTTCTTTTTCTTTGTTGTATTTCTTTATATCAAGTAAATTAGATTTACATGTATATCGATAAATTCGATACCTACCATCGTTGCATATAATCTCTCTCTCTCTCTCTCTCTCTTTCTTTTTCTTTTTTTTTGTTTTATCCAATAAATTTATTGCCATTGAAATAACAAGAGAGCTGATTCTGAAGCAATTTAATTATGCTAATTTGTTGAAACTTTCTGTACTTTCCAACAGTGTCTCGATAGTTCTGGTTCTTTATCATCGGTCAAATCGTACGATCTGCGATTGTTGATAAACCGACGAATTAAAGCTCTCAATGATTTTCTACGAATGGTAGACAATTAAAAGCGAGGAGATAAGGAAAACGACAGAAAATTATGTTTCTACCTGATTCTCCAAGTAATACGATAAAACTACGAATAAAAGGAGATGAAGAGAGAGAGAGAGAGAGAGAGAGAGAATGTGAAAGAGAAAGAAAGAGAGAGAAAGAGAGAGAGAGAGTGAGAGAGGAAAGAGGTAAGGAAAGAGAAAAAGATATAAATAGATACTACATTCGGTGGTAAGTTCCTTTTCGTCGAGATTCTCTTCTCTCAAACGATACTCTTTAAACTCTTTGCTGCTGTCTTTTCCACCTAACGTGCTTTTTGAGTAAGGTCGTGTTTCAAGTGTCGACGATTAACGTTCCCCGTTTTCTCGGCTAACCTTTTAATCTTCCTACGACGAGTGGGTTTATCTAAATTATACTCAGTGTGTGGGAACGTCAAAAGAGAAGAAGAAAAAGAAGAAAAAGAATAAGAAATAAGAGGTATCAGCAACAGTCAATTATTAAACACAATTATTAAGAATAAATGTGTCCTTAAGTTAAGTTAAAATTTTGCGTCAACTAGATAACACGTATAATTTCAAAGAGCTTTTCGAAAGGAAAATCGAACATGTCGTGTTACGTCGCATTCAACGTGACGACTCTCACTCGAATAAAAATCTTGCGTTATTTTGCTTTCTCCTTTGTAGCGTTCATGTCGAATCGAATTTTCGATAAAGAATCGACTGTTTTCTTTCTGCTATATATTAAAAAGTAATAATTGAATATAATCTTTATACGATATAGCAGTCAAAGCAAGGGATTCTATCTACGGGATGTTCCAACGATTACTACTTCCCTAATCTTGATAATATGTTCATGAAAGTGGTGTGTACAGTAGAATCTCGGTTATGAGAACAAGTTCTTTGACAATATCTCTGGAAGGAAGAGATAAACGTCAGAGATTTATAGTACAAGGAATAAATTTTTATATCACAAATGTTAATGTACAGAGTGATTTTAAAAGGTCGTAAATATACAAATTTGTTAATATATATCACGTAAAAAGATTTGAAGATTTTTGATTTTAATCGTTAGAAAAATATTACGTTTTCTAAATTTTAGATATAAATACCATAGACACTGATTTTGGAAATATACTTTTGTACGTTTAAATGATCAAATTACTAATTATTTATTTCTTCTTATACTTGAGATATTTAAAAAAAAATGTCATAGAGTTTTATGTTACTTTTTTCGTTGACGTAATTACGAAACAACGTGAAATAAAAACTTTTCGGAGATCGTGTTACGCAGTTAATGAATCTCTTTTTCAATTTACTGAGTGTTTAGAACGCGGCAGCGAAAGACTAGTCGAATGATACGGTAAAGGATCATAAAAGAGACAGGCTGTTGTTAAAATAGCAGCACCATAGTGGCAGTCTATCGGTAAAGGGGCAAGAAGAAGTAACGAGCGGTCTCCCATGGCACGAGTAGCTATACGGGCCTGAGGAATGCGCTCGTCCGATCCCACGGCTTATCCCCCTCCCCCATTCTTTATCTCTCTTATTCTCTTCTCAGATCGTAGTATTACTAAGGTTAGCCTCTATTCTACTGCGTCCATTCGAACGATCGAAGTGAGTATTACGATCGTTACGAATTATTCAATTCCATTTTTATCTATATTTCATTGAAAATAAGTCATTTCTAAGATATATCTTAAGTCGATCTTTAAAACTTAGATAATACATTAGATTCAAAAGAACAGAATTTTTTTTTCCGATAAAATGGTGCTACCTTTGCAATTGGTCAATTCTTCCTTGATCGAATAAAATTTTGATTCGAATGAATTCATTATAGTTTTCTATTCTTCTTCTTTTTTTTTTTTTCTTTCTTCTTCTTCTTCTTCTTCTTCTTCTTCTTCTTTTATTCTTATTTACCTTTTTCATCTATCCAATATATTTATTTTTGAATTAATAATAATATCTGTTGAAATATATGCCTAAATAGACATGTATATATATATATATATATATATATATATATTTTTTTTTTTTTTTTTCTTTTTTGGTCTGATCTTTTAAAATATTCTCATCTTGCGGTATAAGTTTAACGGTTAAAATAACGATGCATATAGTCATTGACAAGTAATAACGATTACGCTTATTTTCCGTCGACTGAAAAGAGAGCCATTTTCAATGGAAGGACTCCTTACCTGCAGCATCGACACACTCGAGGTCATATTGCGGTACTGCGAGCTAATCGCGATTCGCTAATACCGTGAGAGGTACATACTGTGCTCGGTGATTTGCAGGTCGTCGTCGTAGTGGTCTTCGTCTTTGGATTAGCGGTTAGAGTTCGTTCGGAGGCAAGTAGATCGAAGATAAAACAGCCGATGCTATGAACGGCACTTCGAGATCCTTTTTAATGACGCAACTCTCTCTCGTATGCTCGCGTGAAAGTTAACTTGTATCGTTTGCCTTGCTTCCTACATATATATATATATATATATATATATATATATATATATATACATATATACTGTTTAAACATACTTCTTATTTCTTTTTCTCTTTCCAGAAGAAGAAGAAGAAGGAGAAGAAGAAGAAGAAGAAGAAGAAGAAGAAGAAGATTCGGCCATTCGAGTAGCACCTTTTTTTTTTATTCTCACCCGCTAACGGTTCTCTTGTTTTCCAATAAGAAGAAAAGAAGATAGCATCATGTTCGCTTACGTGCCTTAATCGTATTTCAAGTGGCCGTTTTAGACCTCGACATCGTTTAGATATTTTAGACAGCTAAATAAGTCAACGTGAAAGTTCGCAAAGCTGCGACGACGACTATAACGATATTTGATATTATCATATGTATATATACACAAGCATATGTATGGTTACGTAAAATGTTAGAAAGTAACGATTCAATTTTCCATAGTACGTAGTTTTAATCATATCAAGATTCTAGATAATCTTTCGCGTGGCTAATGTATTTCTTATAATCGGTCACGATTTTCTTCGACTTCCTAGTTGTACCTTTGTCAAGATCGTACACTTCGAATACGCGCGAAATGATCTCACATTTTTTTTCACAGACAATCCTATAGTAAATTTGTATATTTTTTAAAACGTAAATTGTCACTTTTTGTCGTCGTAAAAAATTATTTCATCGATGCTGTCGTAAAAATCATAAATTCCTTCGGCACGAACGAACTGTAATTCTTCGATTACCGTTACTTGCCTTCGGGTCGTGATTAATTCGTAATCATTTATAGATCCTAGTAAGTAAATCGAACTTACTTTGAGTTTTTGCGTATGACCGCATCGACAGCAACAATAGGACATGTAATCTGGTAGCGCTGGCATAAATTTAAGTTGTTCCTGTTGTTGCTGCGAGTACTCGTCGACGAGTTTGCGATAATGTACCCTGAAGATGGGCCGTGTTGCGTTTTGCGAGCCTTTTCCAAGGCGTCCCATAATCGCGGAGAATGCGGCCAGGATTTTACGTCCGCGTGCGAACCTCCTCATGCCACGACGACCGTTGCACCGCTTCGTCTTCGAACTCGAGACTCGTACTCGCAGCCCTTTCTCCTTCGATCCTTTACGATCCTTTCGACGACGATACCGCCGACCTCCCCGCCGATTCCACACCGACGCTATCGTTTCTTCTTCATTAACGATCTAATGAAAATTTCGTTTCTTTTTTCTTTTCCTTTTCTTATTTTTTTTTGTTTATTGTTGTCGTGAGATTTTTTTCTTTTTCTTTTTTTCGTAGCACCACCACCAACGTAAATTAATTCGTTTTAAGAGTTATTTCCTTCTATTTCCTTCTATTTTTTTTTTTTTTTTTTTTTTTTTTTTTTTTTTTTTTTTTTTTTTTTTTTTTTTTAATATGTTGCTTCAATAAGAACGAAATAAATGAAAACGAAGAACACCATGAAAAATCGCGTTTGTATTCTCACAAAATTCTTTTACAAATTCCTAATCGATTAGTTCGTGCGAAGCTAGTTTACACACGTTTCACGGCACACCTTAAGGCACTTTCTAAATCGTATTACATAGTGAGCACCACCAACGGGATGGTAGTAGCATCTACCAGCACTTAGCACCGGCGAGGCACACTTTCCACTTTAATTGTCGCGGCGCCTTCAACTCCGGGATATAGTTGAGCTTCCGAGCAGAGAATTCGTCTGGAATTCTCGAAGGCCTCGAATACGATTCGTCGTCGTTGTTGTCCTCTTCTTCTTCTTTCTTGGAATTCAAACTTTGTCGAAGTTTAAAGTATCCCTTGAAAATTGCCTTCTTCGAATTGAAATATATATATATATATATGTATATATATACATATACATATATATATATATATATATATATATGTATATATACCTATATATTTCGATAACACTAATAGTCTCTGTTTTCTCTTTCTTCACTAATTTCTTCTGGAAAGAGATCAAATTCATTTAACAGATTCAAAAACTTTTTGAACTTCTACTTATTGCCCTTTTATCTCCGAGAATTAGGAAGATTCAAAAATAGTTTTTCTCGAAGTACAAAGTCGGGAGAACTTGTTACTCTTTTTTTTTTTTTTGTTTATTTTTTCTTTTTCTTTTTTTTCTTTTTTAAGGTTTCTCAGACGCAGTGCAGTTCGTTTCTATTTCCTTCCATGATATTACTATTATCATTGGCAGGTGACGATCCTAATCGATGATCGGCAAAAGACCGGTCCGTAAGAATGATTTGATAAAGAGAAAGATAGAGAGAGAGAGAGAGAGAGAGAGAGAGAGAGAGAGAGAGAGAGAAAGAGATAGAAAGAAGGATCAAAGGAGATACACTCGGTGGCTCACGTAGAAGAATATACTAGGTGTCGCTCTGCATGCCGATCCGCGGAAACCGGTTAACGAGTTCCACTCGCGAGTTCCAGCCTCCGTTGGCTCGCCTTTCGACTGTCAACTCGGCCGGATCCACCGCTTCTGGCTCCTGCTCTTGCTCGAGAGCACTCTATCTCTCTTTCTCTCTTTCTCCACCTGAAAGAAAGAGAGAGAGAGAGAGGAAGAGAGAGAGGAAGAGAGAGAAAGAGAGAGAGAGAGAGAGAGAGAGAGAGAGAAAGAGAAAGAGAAAGAGAGATCTCCTTTTTCTCTTTTTCCCCCACTCGCACGTTTTTCCCGTCGCAGGATGCAGAAGGAGAAGGCGCGTTTTTCCGTTCGAGTTGATTCACCTTCCTCTTCGCTTTAAGGCCTCCTTGCTACGGGCAGATGTAGGGGAGCGGTATCGCGATCCTCGAGGCTCCGCCGTCCTTTTTTCGCGAATATACGCCGATCATAATTTCTTCGCGATCGGAAATATTCCTTGTCCTTAAAATCCACACACACGTGTTTTTCATCTGTATAAAGTATATATAATATCGTTTAAGACACTTTTTGTCTTTCAACTACGTATGTTCGTAAGTTCCTTCAAGAATTTGATGATTCTTCCTCATTGTAATTTCCCTTGATCGTTGATAATATCAAAAACACTTATCGAACTCTCGCACATTTTAACTAGATACTTATAATAAATAGATTGATCAAACTTCGAGCACTATTAATTGAATATCCCGGCATCGAAGTCGCCGAAGTCAAGTTCTTAGTCCACCTTTTTTCACGAGAACTATCTTTGAAATACGCCGAGAGGATAGAAGGAGAGAAAGAGAGAGAGAGAGAGAAAGAAAGAGAGAAAGAGAGAGAGAG
>NC_062189.1:15280046-15380046 GCF_912470025.1 Vespa velutina
ATGAATTTCAGAACGGCATCGATTATCACGTTTTGATGATGAAAAGTGTATGTAAGATGAATAGCATCGAACGGTATATTTTTGAAAATGAGATTTTTATTTGATGTTAAGACGTTTAATATTAGTAACGACGAAATGAATGAATTTATATTTTGAGAATGATTATAATATATCGAAAAAGACATGTATGAATTTTCATCGTTTTTCGAACTTCAGATATAATAAATATTATTTCGATAAAATAAAATATATCTATAGCTGAAAGTTCGTGTGTCTAGTAATAATTTATTGTTTTTCACATGACGTATAAGTATCTTCGAATTATAGAAAATTGCATTAAATTAGTAAGAAAAAAGACGAAAGAGATGGATTTCAAGTTGGTTGGATTTGAAATGGTTTTACCATGAGTTTAACAATTTTATCGGCGATAAAAATAACAGATATTCGCCGTTCTTCTTGGCATTCTTAGAACGCGTATAATGCTAAAGCCAAGTCGTCAAGCGAAATTCCTGTCATAAATGACAAGATCCTCGCACGGGAACGACGGATCTCTGTTTCTCTTCACGCAAGTTCGAGGCACGTTTGCGAATGTTACTTTTTGTCGTTTTCATCCTTATCGTCGTTGTCATAGTTGTAAGAAAACTTTAACAAACGTGAAGTAATAAAAGTTTAAAAAAAAAAAACATTGCGATTCTGCATGCCTTAAATAATCGCATGCCTTCGTCATGGCCTTTTATTCTTTCCGTCTTTTGACGTTTCGAGGAATCTTTTCGATTGGACACGATCCTTACGATATTTCGTAGATTTTTTTCTCTTTCTTTCTTTCTTGTTTTTCTTTCTCTTTTTCTTTTTTCTTACATACGTATTTAGATATAGGCGCAGAATGGTAAAGGAGGGTGAGTCGAGATATCACCGAATAAAAAAGAAAATGAGACTAACTCGTTGGAAAGAAAAAGGAGCAATGTACCTACGTAGGTTTCTTCTTCGATTAGTCTACACTATTATCTGTGCGGGAATGCCAAGGCCGACTTCATTCCGGGCCAGCGATGATCGCCATTGATGCACCGGGTGCATGTACCTACTCTACTAGCAGCGAATGTACCTTTAATCGTTTCTATTCGTTAACTTGTTTCAATTCAAATTTCATTATGCGATTAATTAGAGAATTAAACGAATTAAATCGCTGAAAGAATTACATCGTAAAATAATAGTCTTCGAGGAAACTACTTCATAATTTAGTTTTTCCTTTTTTTTCTTTTTTCTCTTCTTTCACTTTTGTTTGTTCGTTTAAAACAATCAAATTGATTAATTTCTTTTTTTTTTTTTCCTTCGATAAACTATATCAAAAAGTTTTAAATATCTATTTACAAAGACTATATTGTTCTTACCAAAGAAACTTTCTCCTGACATTTGGTAGCTTGATGACTTCCTTATCCGCGAGAAAACGTATCCGATCTCTGAGCCGACATGTTCACGAGTTAAATGCATCACGACGGAATTCTGAGATTTCTCTTTGCGTTGCATAGCTTCACGACTCGGACTACTATCATCGAATATTAATCAAGTCCATTTTCTTGGAGTTATAAATACGTGCATCGTAAAAGTGTCTTTCTCTTTTTCTCTCTTTCTTTTTCTTCTCGATATACGGACATCTGGACTTTAGCGTTTCCAGATGCGTAACCGTGGAAAATCTTATGTTAGACGCGTAACGTTAAAACGTTTTTATACGAGTCATTTATTTTATCTTTTTTATTTTAATGATCGATTTATCATCGTCTACTACGTCATACTGTTGAGATTTTTTTAGAAAAAAATGAACCGTTATCATTTCTTCTCGATAAAACTTAACACGACAAAAACTCTAAAATTGTAACGAGATAAAACTAATTGTTAAGAGAAAATAATTTTTTGTTTTTTTTTTTTTTTATTTTTTTTTTTTTTAATAATAAATATATCCCTTTGAATCGATCGCAAACGATACGTCACTTATCTTTCTCGTCGATCTTTCAGCTAATTAATTTTTTTTTTCTCACTGCAACATCATACATACATACATACATACATACATACATACATACATACATACATACATACATACATATATATACATAAATGTTTTAAATCGAATTTATCGTTTAAGTAAGAATATTCATGATGTAATTTGCATGTTGTCGTTTTAAAAGAACAACCATTTGTCTCAAAATTTGCAATAACTTTGCATTGACCATTATTATTTATGATCTTGTCGAAGCGAATATAACGGAATCATTTTCATGCGTAAAAGGTAAATGCCTGTAATTATATTTCAAGATGCATAATAGAAAAGGAAAAGTAAAAATGTAGGATGAAATATAGGAAAAGAAAAAGATATGGTGGAGATGAAAAAGTGAACATCATTCAGATCTCAAGAGGAAAAATTACGTGGAGTCGACATCGAGTGTAGCTTTAACGACTTGGAAACTGTTAGAGTGATGTCATTGATGTTAGAGTCGAGTTAAATTACGTTGAAATTATGTTAATTAAAATATTTTCAGAACTCGTTTGGATTTAACGGTAGAAATGCTTAGCTTTTAGCCAAGATAAAAAAAAAAAAAGAATATTGTTTTTATAATTCTTTGATATTGATTTATTTATGGTAGATTTCGTATAATTTTTTTTTTTTTTTTAAACAAAAAGAAGAGAGAGAAAGTTAACGATGATTCAAGTAAAATTCTAACAAAACGTCTAATAAAACTTCATTGTCACACATTTGTTCGTTTCCAAACAAACAATCGTTTCATTTACTTGGACACACAGTCCTAAACTCAACCACCGATACTTCCATTTTTATATTTTGAACGAAATTCTACAATTCGTTTTGATGTTTCGTTCTTCCAATTCGTTTCAAACTACAATACGTTCTTTTCGATCTCGAGGTATTATTCGTTGAGCCTCGTAGACATTGAACTTCGATTTCTTCTTTCGTTCTTACTTTTTTTTTCTTCTCTTCTTTTTCTCTCGTTTCGTGCCGTTTGAAACGAAAAAAAAAAAAAAAAAAAAAAAAAAAGAAAAAAAAAGAAAATGTGAGAGGATGAGCAAGGAGTCGGAGATGAAGGAGATTACGAGAAAAAGAAGAAGACGAAGACGAACGGAAGGAATTCGAGATATTTTCTTGTCGTCCCGAAACGACAACGTGGACCATTGAACCTTTTATTTACTCGGCAGGCTTCGAGAAGACTCTTCACCGAGACGTGAAGTGGATCGTCTACATCGCCGATTGCTCGAGACCCATTTCACGAGTAATCGTATGGAACGTTATATACGCAATGGTGCTTCTATGAAGATGCGCGATTCTTCGACGTCTATGAATTCCTTGTCTCTCGAAAATGCCAACGTGCATCGTTTATAATTCATGGCAATAGAGGAAGGAAGGACGTGAAAAAATCGATTACGCGTTGATTTCATCTTCGAGTATTTCCTGAATTGAATTCAACATAATGATTCCCCTTTTATCCGTACGATAAAATATATATATATATATATATATATATATCGTACGTTTATTTAAATAATTATTTATCAAATATTTTCATTTGTCATTAATTCGTTCGATTAAACGAATCGTATTATCGATCGAAGATATTTACATTTATGTATCTGATTATTATTGATGATCAAGAATATCCAAAAGAAATATTTTCTATCGTTGTTGAAGAAAGGAGTTGTAGAAGAAATTAGTACGTTTTCGTGGGATACCTAAGAGACAAGACATTCGAGAGAATCCGGTGTTAAGTTCCGATTAGAGAGTTCCCGCCCTCTTTTCGTTCTTCGAATCCCATTCCATTTACACATTCGAGAGAAAGAGATGCCGTTTGAAGAGTCTCTGGAGTAACGGCGTTCCTAATTCACCGGAAGATATTTAAACTTTAATCCGCGGAGTACCATTAGAATTGACTGCACGGCAAGTGGAGGCCGAGCGTAAAGTTCCAAGTGCAAAGTCTACTATCCTCGGGTCTTCGAAAGATTTCATAGTCTGTTCTGCTTCCCTCTCTCTCTTTCTTTCCTTCTTTTTCTTACATATACAAGCACGCGCGCACACACACAGACATAGTTTCTTCTGTTTCTTCAGCTCGTCACCTCGGCATGTTATCTCCAAGAAGAATTCTGCCGTTGTCCTTTTCAATGCCAGCGGCCTTTCGAAACTGCAGTATCTTTCTAGACAACAGGAAGAGGCTTTTAGATCATCGTGCTTTTCCAAGAAGTAAAAGGAAGAGAGTGGGAAAGTGATGGTAGGGGTGGAAGGGTGCTTGAGGAGGAAGGTTAGAGATTGGAAAGAGAAGGAGGTATAGGGAGGTCTTGAAAAGCTCCGGAACCTTGATAGAACGTAGGCCTTCGCGCGTGTTTTGTGTCTCCTTGTGCTTTTTGCGAAGTTCGTTGTCTCAAACTTTCGACATTCTCTCTTTCTTGTCTCGACGAACCAACGAGTTTCCTCCAACGTTTTCTTTCTTTCGAAGGTATTACCTAAGAGGTAAGGAAACTTTCGAGACCGATCTTAATTCGATCATTCGTTCCTTTTATCATTTTGCACTTCAATATGTTCATTGTCGTTCAATTTCTAATTTTAAGAAATAGTATGCTAAATCTTATTTAATTTAACAACTATTGAAGATTAATAAAATTTATCATGACGTATAATAATACGAAGGAATTCAAGGATAAATCCTTCGATAAGCCTTCAACCAGGATGCCAACGGATGCTACATACATACCAACTAAGTTTGCCTTGTGAATTTCAAATCGTTGATTTAATTCGATTTTCGTGTAAATACGTTAGCGTTGGAAAGAGGAAAGATAGGATAAGTATGTAATTCGATGATCATCGAATGAAGAGAAAGGATTTGGAGGAAACGATGAGAGGAAAGTTCTCTATCTCGTTGGTACCTCGTTTCGCTTGGTTTCCGTTTGCCAATCCTTCTTCTCTGCAGATCTTTCCTCTTTCTACAGCACGTAGCGTCTTTTGGTTGACACTCGATACACGTAGTCGATCGAAAAGAATGGAGAACCGCAGGTGAGCGCGGTGGTGTAGTTTCTTTTCTTTCTTCAGGATGTGAGAGGAGATGAGAGAGGAAAAGGAAAGAGAGAGAGAGAGAGAGAGAGAGAGAGATAGAAAGAGAGAGAGGGCGGAGGGAGGAACACGAAGCTCGGCATGCTAAGACGAAGGTAAACGGGTTAGTCCATGATCGCGGCTTCGCCCGAACTTATAAGCTCGAAATCGCGATGAATTATTCAAGGAGACTCTCGCCTGAATAATTGATACACATGGGAAGTCAATAGGCGCATATACGTATGTATATATACATATATATATATATGTATGTATATATCTATGTATTTAGGTAGATAGGATAGGTAGGTACGTAGGTACTTGAGGTATCAACCTATCCCTTTTCCTCCCTCCGTCGATCGACGGTAAAGCACCTTTCCTTCTCGTGCTTCTTCTCATATCCCGGAGTCTCCACGAGAGAGCCGTCATGCAAACCGCTCAATTTCATCCTCCACTAACCTTCTAGGTTCAGAATATTACGATAACCCGGGCGAAAGCATCCCAATAGAATTTATTTTCATTTCGAAACACCGTCGGCCAATAACATTTTTTTTTCCTTTTAAACGATAACTCTCTTCTTATAGAAAAATATAACGCGTCATTTGTTTTCATTCTTTGTTTATAACGCGTAAACGTATTTCGTCTGAATAGACAAAGTTTGTACTTTCGTCATATCCTGATAAAAGTATGTTTATAATTTTCAGGTCGAAGCGAATAAATGGCGAACGGCGAAAGACGTGTTAGTCTTCGAGAAGATCTCAAGGAATAACGATGGAAACGATAACCGAAGATAACTCATGAGAAAACAATGTAGGCATATTTTATTACAGGTTCGAATTACGTTGCACGTAGTAGGAATCAGCCTTCGTGCATTTTGCGGTTTACCTTTCAATTATCAATATCGTTATTCAGAATTTTATCATATTAATTTTACTATTATCATCGTCAAATGCGTTGTTATTAATATTTATCATCCCGTATACGCACTACTACTGTGAACGTACTATTATATTATCATTATGAAATCGTCAAATATTCATATCAAGAAATTAATATTCGTATGATTAATGATGTATATGGATCGAACATTGAAATAGCCTTTTTATTTTTTTTTCTTTTTGTTATTTTATTTTACTTTCCTTTCTTTTTTTTTCTTTTTCATTAAAATTTGCATCAAATTTGTATGAAATTTTAATACAAAATATCTCAATTGATTTTGTTAAATCTTTTCTAATATTTTGTTTCAGTAATACAGATAAACCGAAGCATTTTGGTGTCCGTTCGTGAATGTAAATTATACGACGCGTGTCGTCGATGATCGTGGTGAAAGCATCAATAGTGACGAGCATTCTGTGGTCTGACCTCGCATCGATATAGCATACTATAGAACCAATCGGTCATATCTTGCGTTCCAATGTTCCTTGGAGTTTGGTAATATCGTTGATGGAATCAGGAGAATATCATTCTAAATTTAGAATTCTAACATTTAAATTCATAAATTTAGAAATCTGACATTTAGTATCTAGAATTCTAATATGTCAGGACCTCAAGTATTTTAATACTATAGTTTCTATTGCGATGATCCAAAACGAATCGGCCCACTTTAACTTCGTTCTCGTTATTAACAATACTATAATTATTTTTTAACGAGTATAACGAATATAAGAAAAACAACGGAACACGGATAATTATTTTCGTTTGGTTCGTCTTTCTACGAGAAATATGAGAATACGAGTATAGCAATGTCGACGTAGGTTAGTTGATATTCTGTATATATTATTTTTGTGAAAATTGCAGGTTGCTTGTTGCTGTTGACTCAAATTACCATCATTCTATGAGAAAGATAAATACAGTCGGATAAAGAAATATTTAAAGATTTTTTAAAATTGAAACATCCTTTCTCAGATCATACAAAGAGTATTCTGAATTGTTGATTGGGTTATATGAAATATGTAAATAATTAAAAAGAAATCTTTTAATTTTTGTGAAATATAATTATAACGATAAGAAATATAAAAATATACTTTTTATAGTTTATTTAAATATTTGAACGTTCTTTCAAGGATCATTAAATTGATAGGAAAATGATAAAGTTTTACGATATAATGACGATATAATAATTTTGCAGTAGCATATCTCTTGGCATATTACACGCATTATGCTTGATATTTCGGTACATGTGCTCGCACACTAACGCATCTTAAATAATGCTGCTTGTTCGCGAAACCTGCTGGTGGAGGTGAATTTTTGCTCGCGGATATCCGCACCCAAGTTTCAGGTACAAACGCGAACCGCACAAACGACTTTTTATTATCTTTTACTTTCTTCGCAAAAAGAAAATGTCTGGTACGTACGATTCAACGAATTATACTTATGATTTTCTCTTCAAGTTTTTGTATACTTGTTTTTTATACGTTTTTCTTTTACCTCGTTTCTTTCGTTTATAATATAACGATATATAATAATGATTAGATATTATTATTATTAAAGAAAAATTATTCAACATTATTTTTTATCTATCTAGAAACAAGAAAGTAAGAAACATAAATTATTTATTAGATAATATTTATATACGAGAATATTTTTCAAAACAAAATTCGTATGGTAGTCATTTGATTTTCGTCCCTTTGAGTTGAATCTGTAAACAAAGTAAAGGACGAACCACTCGTATTCTCGAGGGCAGTTCAAAGACTTCATCTGCTTTAAGCTTGTTGGTTACCAAATAGCTTCTGGTTTCCACTTGAGAACGTCGGTCATCTTCTAACTACCGGTTGTGGAAAAATATACGCTTCTTCGACGTCTTCCGAGCTTGCTGTTTCTAATTCCGACATCTTATAATATCTCGTCCACATCGTAAAATGTTTATTTATTGTGAAAAATATTTATTTTGCATATGTAATTTCACGTTATCGTAAAATATATTTATTCAACTTTATAACGCGTTATGTAATATACGATATAACATTTATGTATATTCTTCCTTTCAAAATTACTTTCATTTAGATCATATTTAGATCGAATAGTTGAACTATTTATTCTAGATATATTTATACGAAACGAACTATCTGAATAAAAACGAGAAAACATATTCGAATGTATTTACAATTAACTTACGATTGTTCCGATAGCAAAATGTAACTTATATCAATTTTAAATGAAAGCAATATGAATAGGAGTATCGAGTAGTTGTATACACTAGCACCGAAAATGGAGGGTTAGTTACGAACAATAGGACGAAATGAATCTCGGTTGAGGCAGCACTTTCGTCGATCTATTAGTCGCTCAATTAGGTAAAACACCCGAAATACGTGTGTAGCCCTTCCGTTTCGAATCCAATAGTCGCATTAACCCGCCTTTGAGTGAATAATAGAAAGGAAGGATATGTTGCTCTTTTCTTTTTCTAACTCTTTTCCCCTTTTTTCTATTTTTTTTTCCTTTTTTTTTTTTTTTTACGAATTATTACTATTCATTGTTAAAGTTCTCATTGACATTTCTCACATGAGCATTAACTCATTCGAAGAGTAACGTGGGTAGTATTTTATATACAAATTACATCTTGTAATAATACGTCGACCGGACTTTTAAAATTACAAATAATGGCGTATTTTTCTTTGTTTTGTTATTTAGAAAAAAAGAAAAACAAAGTGATCATACAATTTAGATTAATCATTGGATCGTATATTTCATTTTCATTGTCAATTGACATTGTACTTGAAAGTTAATACATCTCGATAGATTTTTTCTGAACAATTCGATTTATCTCTCATCGTTGTTACATCGATCGTTACAATTATCGAAAATGCTTTGAACGAACTTATCTATCGGGAATACAAAGCCCTGAAGCAATAGCACGTACTAGTAGGTTGTATATACAATGACAATAGACTCGACATAATGACTAGAGCAAATCTAGTCTTCGTTCCCTTTCTCTCTCTCTCTCTCTCTCTTCTATACGATATGCTGTACGATATGCTGCGCATGTATACGAGCGTAGCGCAATATCTTCTCATTAGCAATTAATCGATGGAATGCCCTTAGAGTAGTTCTTAAATAGTATCGTAACTTCGATATCGATAAACACATTCTTTAGATTCATTACGCA
This sequence comes from Vespa velutina, assembly GCF_912470025.1. Lineage (NCBI taxonomy): Eukaryota > Metazoa > Arthropoda > Insecta > Hymenoptera > Vespidae > Vespa > Vespa velutina. The sequence continues at coordinate 15,289,232 of NC_062189.1, forward strand.
ATTAAAATCATACGGAGATCGTAATTGAAAGGAACCCTACTCTTGTGAATATTTTATCAAGACGAAAGGAATGAGAATATTATAATAGAACTTTCTGTTCTCGAATTCATTGAACGAGTTAAGAAATTTTAATTTTCTATATTAAGAATGATATATATATATATATATATATATATATATATATATATATATACGCACATACATACATACATACATACACACACACACATATGTATATATAGATATGTCTCTTTGTTATTTGAGTTATTTCCATCTCATTAGTCGGCAAAATTTTAGAGTAATTTTAGAGTATGCAAAGCATACACCGAATTCTGACATCGAATTTTGAACGTGATAAAGGATCCTTTTAGGTAGAAGTGATGTTGCGCATAATAGAGAGACGGTCGAAGGAATCTGGGATGAGACGAACGAATATTCCAAGCTACGAGACTACGTACGTACGTACGTTACTGTGAAGGTAGATATAAAGGAATCGAGACTTTATCGTGTTAGAAAATGCTTCTTTGTGTATAATTCATTGTAAGGTAGGCCCTTTGTACGATGCAACATCGTGAATGAAAGAGATTGTATAGTTACATAATAATTATGTATTAAAATTTGTCTCTTGAACATTTAATAATACGGCCATTCTACCCGAATAAACTTGAAATTTTTATTACATTCATCGCGCATTAGAGAGAAGAGCCATGAAAACGTTTCGTTTCGTTTCCATTTTCCCTCTAACGAACTTCATTGTGATTACTTTCAATACTAACGATCGTAAAGAAATATTCATAAAATCGTAACCATAATTGATTTTTCTATAACATTTGTTTAATAATCAAAATGAATTTATAATAATATACGTATATAATATAGATCGTCGGGTATTATACTCTAATTGATTATTATAAATTTGATAATATTATGAAATTTGGAAGAGTATGAAGAATTCGCAACATTTCAAAGGTACACCGTATTATCGGACTGTCATCACCGATAGTGAAAGACCACCAACCATGTTTTGTTGTTATAGATATGACCACGTATAGTTTGACAGCTGGTGGTAAGAGTCAAGTTGTCAAGAGATGATACGTAAGTAGATATGTACGTCGAAACTAGAGAACCAACGACGGAGAGTCGACAGACAACCGGAAGAGCTGAAACCCTCTTTCTGTCTGTCTGTCTGTCTGTCTGTCTTTCTCTCTCTCTCTCTCTCTCTATCTCTTCTTTTTCTTTCCCTCTTTCCCTTCCTCTCATCTCTCTATCTCTATTTCTATCTCTCGGCGCAATGAGTCAGCAGCCATGAATGGCGCTACTCGTACTACCTACGACTACGTCTTCCTGTTAGGAAAGATCTGCATTCCACCGATGTCTACCTCGACGTCGCTGAGATTTTGAAATATTTCCCTGGAGAGAGCTTTCCCGAACTCCCGGGTGTGCTACAAGAGACAAAGATTTTACCTCCTTTCCATTTCGTCGAGAGAAGAACATTCCGTCTTTTTTATTAGTTCCATAAAACACTTGTGGAAAAACATGATCGTTATCAGGTGTTACGTCTTTTTACTTTTTCTTCTTTTTTTTTTTTTTCTTTCTTTTTTCTTTCTTTCTCTTAGCCGATACATAGACTCAAAGATATTCTGCTTGTATAAAATTTAAATGATGATTATTTTATAATAATAAACGAAACGTTATAATTCTTTGAGTAAACATTTGACAAAATTTTTATTGGCTATTTGAAAAATAAATTTCCTATTAGATTGCTATTCATTTTTATTTTAACTTAAGTTAAATCGAGTTATACTATTTCACAAGTGCAACTATACTATCCCGTAATGCTTATGTTTTACGTATAGAGCATAAGCAAGAACATGGGTTATCTACATGTGCTTTCTTTACGAGTATCTCTCTCTCTTTTTCTCTTTCTCTTTCTCTCTCTCTCTCTCTCTCTCTCTCTCTCTTGGTACATTCACGATATTCAAAGCCGGCAAACTTATCGGAGCGAAAAGGAGCAGTACACACCTTACAACCATGTTCGCTTGGACAGCCCTCTCACTGGTTTAACTGGTTTCATAAACGATGCGCGATCGTTTTTCTACCAAGCGATCGTACGGATATCGGGACGGCACTTTTTCGATTATATAATCGCAATATATCGAAAGAACATCTTTCGTTGTAACTCACGTCGCATTCCTCCATGTGTATTCTTCTCTTCGCAACGTCATCTTTCGATAGTTCGTTTTTCTTTCATCTTATTGGGAATTCACTCGTAGATGATTTTACGGTCCTATGTCGAATTTGATTCGACATCTCGTTTTACTTTTACGAAAACTGTAAAACCGTTTGACAGGCATCTTTCAATGATTTAATTTAATTATATGTAAAAGAACATGAAATATTTTTTGTTTATATGTATTTATTTAATAATTTTTAAGTAAATATATATATATATATATATATAAATGAGATTTCTTGTTTATTGTCATTAATATGTCTTATCTATGTAATCCCGTGCGTGTAACTTGTTTGAATAATAAATGTTTTTCTATCGCTATAATATCTCTAGAATTTCAAATTCAATTGAGAATAATTGTCAAGTTTAAAATACAATAGAAAATCAATAAAATATAAATGCAAATTATTTGATATAAAATATTAACGATAAAACAGTGATATCCAAGGATTAATGATCGAAAATTTCATAACATCGGAAATGACAAATTCGAAAGGATATATTTTAGTAACATAATACATATATTTAATTTACTTAGAATAGAATATTTAGGAAGTATGTAAAAGGCATCGATTAGGAAAGGTACAATGACATATGGTATAGAGTACCGTTGTATAAAGCACCGTTGTATATCGGTGTTCATCGTTCATGCTTTGAATTTTCCATTAGTTACCTTTTATGTTCTTGAAATTTTTTCATATTTAAAAGTGGTAGCTCTCTTTCTGTCCTTTTCCTTTTGTATATTTATATACACATATATATGCGTGGGTAGAAGGATGATACTTAGAGAGTGATCGATGAATGATCGGGTCTTATGACATTTCTTTCTAAAGATTACTTTATGACTTCCTTCTTTCTTTCTCTCTCTCTCTCTCTCTCTCTCTCTCTCTCTCTCTCTCAATTTTTATTAGTTCAACCACAAGTAGGCGTGTCGGAGATTATATTTTTCACTTAAAAAAGTATGGCGAGCGCGTCAACGACCGAAGGGATAGCTGTGAGATCAAGAAACTGATCCTTCGAAATGGCAAAACGAGTTTTGAACTCCTTGATTTTACTTTTCTCTTACTGAATCCACACAAAGTCGTCGTCGTCGTCGCGTGCTTCGATCACATCTCACCATTACTTATTTTTTATTTTTATTCTGTTTACTATCTCGTTTGTTTCTCTAATCCTGATTTACGAGAAAGGAAGTTTCTACGTACGACGAGTTCTCAAGTCTTGATTTTCTTTCATCGTTGCAGAAGTTGTTGACGATCGGTCAATATGAATGGCCGATAAAAAGAAACAGTTTATATTACGTCGATTGAATAAAAAAAAAAAAAAAAAAAAAAAAATAACTTTATCATAATGATATCCCATGACCGAATATTATGACATTTCGAAGTTTACATCCAATTTAAAAGATAACACGTTTCATGAATAAAATTCATTTCGAATAATATTCTCGTATTTTAGAATTTATCGAGCAAATTTGATATTTAACGAGAATCGAGAAGGTTGTCAACTACATAACGACGTCGTGGTTATAATTTCAATACTACGAGATTAAATGGTGGCGCATGCGTATCATGCCTTTGAGAATCTTGCAATAGGAGTCTCGTGGAAAAGCAAGGTGCGTCTAGACGAAGTGATACCTAATGAAGATCGACCGGACGATAGGGTCTAATGAGTGGAACACTTCGTGCACGTAGACAGCAACTTGAAAGCAATGGATAATGTCAAGGTCGTCGGCAAAGAGATAGCCATATTACGGGGATCTTTTTACGAGTTACGATCTTTCATCTAGAGAAGAAGCTTCGTTAAAACAATGACTTTATTAAATGGAAAGGTTTTGATATTTGAATAAATTTTGCAAAACGTTGGCCAATCATTGCGTTCATTTTTCTTTCTCTTTCTTTTTTCTTTCCTCTTGTTTCTTTTTCTTTTTTTTTTTTCTTTCTTTTTTTTTTTTTTAACATATCAATACGACTTTCATTATCGTTTGCAATCAACATGTTACTTACAAGTTATATATTTTCATTAGCAAGATTGACAGTAATATCCTCGTTTGCATGCAACCGTGTACGTTGCTATAATATCTGATAATTTTAAATGCAAATACTAAACGCATTTTATTAGGCTATTTATTTTAATTAGACCATTCATTCTTGCAAAAGCTTGTAATGTTAGATCTTACAATGTCACATTGCAAATGATCTTTCATTTTCTCTGTATCAACGGAAGATCTAATAGATGTTATTAACTAAGAGCAGAGTAGATCGTCTAGTAGCATGTTTGTAGGCTTAATCGAGTATGGCAGGACACCTTCGTAGTGATCATCGTCGATTATACGAACAGCTTCGGAGGAGCTAGGGATGTTGCGTCGGTATTTGCGGGTAAGGACAGAGCGAGGGTGGCGGTTCGTGTTTGCGGTGTCTCTGTAAATGCGTTGAGTACTCGCGTGCTTGCGCACAAGAAAGTGAGAAAGAGAGAGATAGAGAAAGAGAGAGAGAGAGAGAGAGAGAGAGTGTCTGAATTCACGATGCCAAGACTAATGGCGGTTCAACGATGCAACGAGCTACAAACAGAATTCTCGGACTTTATGGGTCTCTGATGTACACCCTCCATTCGCGCTACTTTTAACCCTCACTCCCTGACACATATACTTCTCTCTATATCTATTTCTCTTATCTTTCCTTCTTTCTATTCTATGAACATTAGAATTGTTTAATTTATTATAGAAGGACAATTATTTTCTTTAAATTATCTTCTTAAATCAAATAATCATTTTCATGTCAATATTATTAATATAAATAATACGATATAATTTATACGATACATCGATATTAGTTTATTTTGCGAAAAGTAGATTAATGCGAGTTTCATGTAATGTTAGTTCCATTGAATTAAATTTATAGATCGTAACGCTCAAAGAACATTTCGAATGGAAATCATTAAATAACAATACAAAAGGTTTATCGAATTAATGTACAATGACTTTAAGAAACGTGTAATATCGATATGTAAGTTATCCTTTACGAGTTCGCGATGTGATCATAATGAAGTGCCTTGCAATCGTATTACAAGGTTGAGAGTTGCGTTTTAACATAAAGTGGCATAAGTTTCATAACATAGACTCTCTTAATGATGGAAGGTTTACTATGGTGTAATAACTTCGCACGTGCAATAGATTCCAAAGGAGTTTCTACGGATGTGGAGTGGCAGTTATGGTTGGGACGTTATTCGCCTAACATTCGCGTTCGCGTAACGGATTTCATCGTCGAGTAATATCCTTCGCGCTGAGACTGTCTTTTCAGTGTGACGGAGCAATTTGTCCTAGAGGATGGCGATGCATTATTACGATTTTGCCAAGGACAACCTCTCCTTTTCTCTCTCTCTCTCTCTCTCTCTCTCTCTTTCAATCTCTCTGTCCCTTTCTGTCTCTCTCTCTATCTCTCTCTCTTTTCTCTTTCTCTTTCTCTCTCTCTCTTCTCTTCTTTCCTTTCTCTTCTTACTCGGTCCATCCAATCTGACGAGAATCGCAACTCCTTTCGTTTTAAGAACTAACATCAACGCGAAGAAATTTCCTCTTATTCTTTTTTTTTTTTTTGCTACTGTTCGCTGATTCCTTCGCTGAAGGAATTACCAAAGAATATACGTGTGAGACGAAACGATTTGAAGTTTTGTACGCTTTTTCAAGCGTATAAAATAGTGTTCTTTCCTGTCTCACGGATACCAATGAAATATCTTTTTCGTGATCGTATGAAAGTTCTTTGTTTTTTCCTTTTTGTTTTTTTCTTTTGCTGTTGTTATTGTTGTTTTTATAGATAGAAAAGATAAGTACTTCTTCGAATGATTGATTTTGTATATAGAGAAAATTGTTAAGATAAAATTTTTATTTAGATTATCTCGATACTTTTACTGTCTTTTTTTCTTCTTCTCTTCTTTTTTTTGGTAAGAGTATTAAAAAAGAAATTATGAGAATACGGACTTACCTGTTCTGCAGATTCGGTGACGAACGAGTGGCAGTATTGGATGCTAAAATGCGCCCTGGGCTCTCGAGCCAAAAAGCTGAACTGAGCGTGTCGGGGTTCACAAGTCGCGTAGGAGATGCGCCTTAACGCGTGCGCCATTTGCACGCACTGTAAAAGTGAAAGAAGAAAATGAAGAATATACAATTATTAAGGAGATATTATTTTTTATCATATTTAAATATATATTTTACATTTATCATTAAAGCGAATAAGCGTGCTGGTTTACTTGTTTCACAGCTATACTGACGTTTACATGTATAGAACGATACGTAATGATATCTTTGGTTTCCTTTGATTCTTGCCGCTTACTTGTCGCGTGTGCCCTTTGACCTTCGACGATTGCATTGAATTGCATTGCATTCCACAAATTCTTCATCTTTTTTTTTTTTCGTTCAAGGTTCATACGTAATGACTCATATTTCTCTTAACATTTGTCATTGTGTAATTATTAGTTTTATCGAGGCTACTGATTATTTTCTGTTCGTGATGAATACAAAAATAAAAAGACGAGAAGGTCCGCTTTGTTTGACAAGATAATAAAGCAAATAATGAATCAAAAATTGTAAAGCAACAGATAATAAATAACAATGGATAAAATTGGTAAATAGGAAATTTTATTCGGCTATAAATAATTTTATGGAAATTTCTCTATTGTATGTTTAGACGAATCGAAAGAGAGATAATAAATTAGCAAGATGCACGATACAAAATGTCGAATGTGGTACGATACATTAGATATTCGTAGGAGAACGCAACGCAACGAGTTGGTATGTGCTAGTATAATTCATTTTATTTAAATCAAGATCGACCCTTAGCTCTTCTATCCCGTAAGAAGAAGCCATTGCGCGTGAATCGAAGCGGAAATGGTTAGCTCGTAGTCCGTAATGTAAAATGGCACGACTCCTTTCACTCTACAAATACGGTACATGGGAGTTCATGCCGCAGGAATTTGTTATCTCGACGAGCACAGTACTCGGCCTCATAGCTTTGATCTCTCTCTCTCTCTCTTTTTTTCTCTCTCTTTCTTTCTCTCTCTTTTCCTCCGTGAATTTTCGTCGTTTTTATCATTTCGACGTAAGCCTCGTCACACGTCGGATCGTTCTTTCTCAGCTTCGCCGTGTACGTCAAAACTCTCGAAATCACATATATACGACCACATACATTCTATTTTTCTAGAGTAGTGCAAGCACGACATGTCTCTCTTTCTGTCTCTCTCTCTCTCTCTCTCTCTCTCTTTTTCTCTCTTTATATAGATATATATGTCTATCTATCTATCTATCTATCTCTCTCTCTCTTTTACTCTCTTCCATAGCTGCTCCTTCCAAAGTGCATCATTACGGATAACGGGTTTTCTTCGTCGGGGTAAATAACGTCGGAGAAAGGTTTAGTACGCCCCCTCCCTCTTTTTATCTACCTCACTCTTTCCTACCTACGTACTTCGACTCGACTCCCAAGCAAGGAAATGTCTGCCGAGAACTCGAATTTCGAAGCTGCTTTTTTACCGTCTCTTTCTCGGTCTACCGAGAAAAAATTACTCTTGATTTATTTAAAGATAAATTTGGTAGACAATGATCAAACGTTCATATTCATTTATCATTTATCAATTTGTCGTTTTGAAGAACAATTATAATGGTTAATTTCTTCGATATTAAATATTTAATTGAGAAAGGATATTGGTGTTTATTACATTAGCCAACAAATTTGATCCAATTTACGATGATAACGTTATTGTCTTTCCTTTTTATACGATTCAATCAGTCCGAATAGAATTTATTCGGAGCATTGCGGGCGTTGCTTACAAATTGTTCCAAAAGTTAACTTGGGAGAGGTAGCATCCTCATTAAGGGAGATATCTCATAAATATCACTTATACGTATTAGAAGGAGTAGTTGAGGATAACGTGACTCGTTAGCGACCATAGTAAATCTTTTGTATTACATCCGATGCGACGAACGTAGGATATGAATTTTAAGTACTTGCGATCGAATACTTAATCGATATTAATAATAGATCATACGGTTGATCGATAGATCAATAATATCTTATAAAATATAATATATTTTTTGTGATCGTTATAAAAAAAAAAAAAAAAATTATATAACATATAATAATGATGTATATTTTATTGTAAATTATAATATGATGAATATAAAATTATCTGTTCTACCGACGTATACGCATTTAAGTATGAGCATATATTCGTTCGGGCTTTCTACTTTGAACGATCGCCGATAGAGATCGCTGTTGCGCTGTTACTTTTTATTCGCATGAAAGTATTTTTTCTTTCTTTTTTCTTTTTTTTTTTTTTTCAAATTTTCGCTCGCTCGGCTTTAATGTCCACGTTTTTATTATCACAATGCGACGATTTTAATAGGTTTTTATAGAACCTTTAGATAGTTTAATACATCGTATAATGGTCGTAAAAAGTTTCACTTTAAACGACCTGTCGATGTACGAGAACATGAATTTTCATCGTTTCGAACGTCAAAGAGTTTGGAGGCGCGAAACAGTGGAATCGTCAAGATATAAAATTTGTTATTACTTTGCGTCGCGCTTTCGTTACTTTGCATATTAAACTGAAAAAGAGGGAGAAAGAGACAGACAGAAAAAAGAGAGAGAGAGAGAGAGAGAGAGAGAGAGAGAAAGAGAGTAAAACAGACAGACAGAAAGAGAAAGAGAGAGGAAACAATTTATTATTACAAAATGTCCTCGTGAAACACTCCTCGAATGATCGTATTTAAATTTTATTGAAGACCGATAAATAATTAGGCAATTAATTGAAGAGTATGATAATATAGGAGGAAGGTGAGAGAAAGAAAGAAAGAGAAAGAGATAAAGACATTGCCGTGTCTCGGTGCTTTGATTAACGCCAGTTAAACCGCGACGACAAAAGAAATGAAAAAAGAAAAAATAAAAAAAAAAAAAAGAAAAAAAAAAGAAAAAAGAAAAGGAATAAATCGCGATTATTGGCCACTTCGGAGACGGGCGAGGTCGAGCGCCCGTGGCGAAGTTTTCTTCATCGAATTCGTTCAACATGAAACTTTTAATGGTTCACCGTTGTACTCGTTCGTGATATTCAAAAAAAAAAAAAAAAAAAAAAGAGAGAAAAAAAAGAGAAAAGAGAAAAAAGAAAAAGTAAAAAAAAAAAAAAGAAGAACAAAGGAAAAAAAGAATTTCTACGCGAAACTCAACGTCTCGCGATGTTTCGCGTTACGTTTTCAAACTCTCTTCGAGTAGTTTCGAAATATTGTTCGACCAATCCGCAAATCATTAGTCCGCAGATGCACGATTGGTAAGGATTTCGCTGAATAACCATACGTAATGACCTTTGGAAACTTTACTTCCTACCGTCTGTGCGTGCTCAATAGATTTTTTTTCTTCTTTCTTTTTTTACTTATATAAGCAACACCCGGTAGATCATGTAACGTAAGTAATTCGTTATGGCTTAGAATACTTCATTGTATACATTTTTTATAATTAACATTTTTTCCCAGAGTAATGTCGCAGACATCAAAGATATTACACACGAAGATATGTCCTATATATATATAGAGAGAGAGAGAGAGAGAAAAGAGAGTATTGAGTTTTCATATTTTACTTCATTACGTCAAAAGGGAAGATCAAACGTATATTCTAGATACGTACTTACATTGGAACGTTTCGATTCGTATAAACGCGTTCGTCGATGAGTTCGATCAAAATTTATCGGTTTTCCTTACATGGCAGGATTCTTCTTGCCTTCCCCGGAACGACTTTTAATATTCTTCAAGTATCTTTTTATAGCCACAAAAGCGTTCTCATTGTCCTTGAGTTATAGCTCTCGTATTCGGTATACGATCCTTTAACGAAAGATATCGTTAATACTTTACAGTTTTCCCTCTTTGATCACGACTAGACTGGTATTCTTTTTCTTTCTTTTTTTTTTTTTTTTTTTTTAATTGTTCCATACAGATTTACTTTCTATGGAACGTGACATGGGTTTTCTTTTGTTTTAATTTAATCTAATAGATAATTTTTTGATCTTTGAAAAATAATCGAGAATAAGTCGAATACGCTCTCGTTTACCAGAACATATTTCGATTTGAAGCTCACGTAAAACTCGAGGTCACGTTTTCATCCCTCGCACATATGCGAGAGATATACTTTTACATGCATCACGTTTATAAGCTGGCGCAGTTACCTTACTGTAATATCGGTAAAGGTATAAACGTACTTTTATTTCGCGACGCCAAGCGTAAAATATTTTTATTCCGTGAATACCAGGGAGTTGTAGGTATGTATATTCGATACAGACCAACACATTTGCATTCTTTCGTGGCCACTTTACGATTACGTTACTTTCGATTTTAAAATTGCTACTTTTAATCATAACGATGATAAAACGTTAATGTACCACTCGAATTTTTTTTTTTTTTTTTTTTTATAACCAATCGTAATCACAATTTTTAATCTCTTTGAAAACGAATATTTTACTTTTTAAAACGTTAAAATATAATAATATTTAATCAATCTTTTTGGCTAGTCTCTTATTTATTCAAAAGAAATAATTTCAACTCAACATTATAATGTTGTTATATATGTTTATATATATATATATATATATTAAATATGTAAAGATCGTTTTTACGAATCAGTAAATTATAATCATTTTAATTACGAGTAAAATATACAATTAGAATTCGAGTTATTGTTTTTCCTCGCAATTTGAAAGAACAAACATTTATAAATTTATTGTTCGTGCATATAAGAGAAGCACGTTGTCGAGAGTCTATGACGATAACCGTAAAAGTTATGGTGGCTAGATACAAAGTTTTTCTCTGGAAAGATGACGTGGCATATAAAAAAAAAAAAAAAAAAAAAAAAGAAAAAAGAAAAAAAAACAGGGGAAAAAATGGAACGCGATAGCAAAGCGTATTTCGCTGAGGTAAAACTCGTTGCCTTTCCCAAGAATTTACGTTGAATTTTTCATGATCCATGCATTCACTTGGAGCAATGTAGATAGATCTACGTGAGAAGGATATATCGAGAAAGAAGTCAACTCGAGATTTTTGATTTTTCTGGATTGTAAATTAATCTCCTTATCAAAATTTGGACAAATAATAAAGCGTATGACGTTATTCATTGTAATATTCTTCTCATTTCTTTTTTTATTTTTTTCTCTCTTTCTTTTTTCTTTTCTTTTTTTTTCCAGACCATATCTTAAAAATCATTATTCCGTTGAACTTATAAATTCGTATCGTGTAAATATGAATCAGGATCTGTTGTAAAAATAATTCATAAAATCGAAATTAGAAGAGAATCTATAACTACAATTAATTTACAGCCTGATAGATTATGCGCGACAAGACAAAAGACTTCAAAGTTTTCTCATAAAAGAAAATTGTCAAGCAATCAATTTCCGATCGATAACGTTATAACGACTCATCCCCCTTTATATATAGTAGTCTGATAACAATGATGCACCGGACCGTTTGAAAGACGTAAATCAAGACGTAAATCAGACGTTTCCGCTTCTCAACGCTTCAAAAACAAAAGGCATCGATTCACGTCTTCGGTTCGCAACGTGTTAATATCGTAGAACGATCGTTCGAGTGGAAGTAAGTTAAAAAGGGATAGGAAAGGAAAGGATAGAATAAGAGAGAGAGAGAGAAGGAAAAGGAAAGAAAGGAAGGGTAAAGAAAAGAAAAGGAATGGACGATTTTCCTCCGGGGACTCGTAATCGTCGCGTGGCCGATGATAAAAGCATTCGTGAAACTTCATAATTTTTCTTTCTCAACGGACAGGAACGAAGCCAAGGAAGGAAGTGGCTGGGGAAGAAGAACACGAGAGGTGAGAATTTAAAGAGAGGAGTAATGGACGACGAATGAAACGAGAATCTTCCAAGAAAAAGGTTGGAAAAAGCTTGCTCGTTGTTTCATCTTTATAATATCGCGAGTAACGACGTGGATCATTTTCTATTGTGTTTCGAATGCCACCACCGTCGCCACCGCCGCTGCCGCCGCCCTTCTCATCTCTTCTTTTTTTCAACCCTATCGCGAAGATCGGTGGAGAAAATTTGAATGAAACAAAGGAGAAAGATTATAAGAAGAGGGAGAAAAAAAAAGGTTGCCCACGTTTACTTTAGACGAGAGAGAGAGAGAGAGAGAGAGAGAGAGAGAGAGAGAGAGAGAGAGAGAGAGAGAGAGAGAAAGAAACAACAGAATACAGCATTACGTATGTAAACGATCTTCTTAACGACCGATCGAAGAAGATCGAAATGTCTGATCGGAAGAGAAAATAAGCGTTGACGATTTCGTCATTATTCTTTGAGTACCCATTTACTTGTTCTTTTTATTTTTATTTCTTCTTTTTCTTTTCCTTCTTACAATTTTACTCGTAAATATTACGATTTTAATCTATACGATTTCTCTTCGATATTTCTAAAGAGTAACTGGGAAACGAAAGTATATATAGGATAATTTGAAAACATAGATTCTATCGTGCAAACTCTTATTGGTAGTAGTAGATACCAGATCGTTGTTGTAGGTGCCATTGGTAACTGTATACGTGCAGAAGATATAAACGATGCCAGAAGGTGAAGGTACCACCGATAACTTTTCTCTTCTTTCTTCTGCACCTTCCCTTTTTTCCCCTCTTTCTTTCAAGTTTCTATTTCTCTCTCTATCTCTCTCTATCTCTTTGTATTTTCTTTCCTTTCACAATTCCCCTTATTCAAGAAGAAATTCGCGGTGATCCTGTATGTTAAGCAAACTTCTCGTCTTTCACGAAAACGATGAGTACCTCTCATGGTTATCTTCCCTAACCATATCGATTTGATGCACACACGGGAAAAATTTTCTTAAAAATGTCTCACTCGATATTGTACTCTGTAACGACTTCGTGAGCTTTTTAACGAGAAAGAATCATTCCTACGTCTCTCTTGTCGTCAGCTATATTATAAATATCGAACTATTCGCGCCTCGTATCTATTTGGATTTTTTAGGGGAAAAAAAAAAAAAAATAAAAAAAAAAGGAAAAGAAAAAAAATTGAAAATATCATTCGGTAATCGTGAATTAGAATAAATAAACATAGGAATGTTAGATAAGATTAATCAAATGATAATGACTTTTTGTTAAAACTTCAAACTTAATTTTAATTTATTTATTTTATATATATATATATATTTTATATATATTATATATTTTTATAAATATAGATATATTTACTTAAGAAGTAAGAAGTAAGAAAAGAAATAAGAAAATAATACTTATAATTGGATGTTTTTATATTACGCTTTTTAAAAGTAGTTCAGACGTACTAATAAATAACACAAGTTTTTAGTTAATTATCCGTCGACAAGGAGGAATTTCTGTGGTGAAGTAAAACCGTTAAATCGGATCTCTTCGGTATCGAAGTAAGAAGGAAGTCGGTAGGGTCGTTATCACCGCTTAAAGGATATGTCGATATAGTAAAGTCCTGTGTAAAGCTAAGAAAGTCAAGACCTTAGTCCCCGTGGGACTTGGAGATTTTCTAGAATTACGTGGAAATTCAGCTTGGTCCATTTCCGGCTGGGAACTTTTTAACGAGCTTTAAGAAACGCTCCTTCGTTCTTCCTGCTTTTTGATCGTCGCGCCCTCTCCCCTCCCCTTCCCCCTTCCAGAACCGGATCCATTCTGGTGAATAATTTCAAATTTAGTTTCACCTTTAGTAGTACACCACCGTTTCGTTGCAAACGAGAGCTCTCGATTTTGACATACGATTTATTCGTATTATTTATAATGCTTCGCTTTCGAGTTTATCGAAAGTTCAAAACCAGAACGAACGGAAAAAAGTACGGTTAATCTTCATCGTTGATCGAAATATCGATGATCCGTATAACAATCCGATTTCAATTTCGATACGTACGATAGCAATTTCGTTTCCAACATCGAGAAACTCCTCGATGTGGAACTTTTACGAAATTAAAATTTTCAATCTGAATTTTCCCGATTAATAGAGGATATAAATTTTCAAGAGGATATTGCATATTCAATATCATCTCGTATTTGTATATTTTCTGTTAAATATTTAGGCATTACAATTCGTAATAATATGGAAATATATAATATAAGGGAATTGAGAATTATTATATTTTATTTTATCGTCCAATATGTTTTGATTTATCGTACGAGTATGTTATTCATGTTATATAATGTACCTATCTAATACCTAACTCGTTAGATACAGTCCCGCTTGAAATTTCTACTATCCTCGTATGTAAATTATTATCAGCATTGTTACGTTGTACAAGGATTACCTATCGCTGTGATATAATCGACGTACCATCACTCCAGGACACCGTTCAATAAACAGTGAATTATTGCGCGTGATCGTGTTTGCATAATGTCATGGCATCTATATAGATATATTGTTCGAAAATCGATAACCAAAACCTTCGGCATGAGATCTCGACGACTTCATGGTAAAGTATCATCGATTTCAAGATCGTGTATTCTTTTATCGGATTATTTTTAAAAGTTACGATAAGTGAAATGAGAAGTTCGTACAAACATTAATAAATTTTATTAGACAAACACTCGCGATCATTGCTTTTTCAGAAAAATTTATGTTAGCTCGTTTCAACATGATGAGTTTATAAAAAGAAAAAAGAAGATATTTAGGTATACAAAATATCAAACCGATTTCATAACTTTCTCGACGAGGAATATAGATTTTCGATACTTTTAGTTCTCGATTAATTTTTTTCCCCTCCCCCCGAGTTACATATTATATAAGTTATCAAATATATTGTACATACCGTGCGCGTTTAAATACGTCTATATAGATCGTTGCGATTAAAGTAAAGGAAATTTATATTTTTCGATTTTTTTTTCTTTTTTTTTAACTTTATCGAAGACTTAATTTTGCATTAATTCAAATTGAAAAAGGAAAATGACAAGATGAAAGGAAAAGAAATATTTTAGGAGCGATTAAAGAAAAGTCATCATAGTGGAATAGATTATTTTGGTCGATTGTTAGAAGGGAGCCACAAATAGTTGAGCTTGTTTCTAAGTACGAAGCCATGCGTACTCTCCGAACATCATAAATCGTTAGAAAGGAAAGACTAAGCGTACGGTGAGCACTTAGAAGTGTGCTTAGCACGTACATACATATGTTGTACTTGGTTATTCTGCATTGGCGCGTGGAACCGGACCCAACTATTCACGAGTAGAACTATGCACGATATCAATCGTGTCCCGGTGGTCACGACAAACGACCCTCTCGAGAGGATCGTTTCGCCAAGTTCGTCAGTCTATCTCAGAGTATCCAACGGCATCGTTATTTTCCTCGTCGCTCTGTCACGCCACTCACCCTCCTCCATTCTTGTCTCGCAATTGGCTGTTACTCGTCTCTTCTCCTTTCCCTTCTCCTTCTCCTCCTCGTCCTCCTTCTTCTCCTCCTTCTCATCCTTCTACTCCTTTTCCTTCATTTTTTTTTTCTTTATCTTTTTCTTTTTATCCTCTTCCCGAGTCTCTTTCTCTTTGAACCTCTTCTCGTGGCTTATTTTTATCTTCCTTTCATTTTCTTTTTTCTTTTTTTTTTTTTCTTTTTTTCTTTTTTTTCTTTTCCTTTCTTTTACATTTTCCTTCTATAACTAATACTCTCTTCAAGCTTATTGCATGTCTCTTTCTATCTTTTCTATATTCCTTCTTTCTCTACGTTCTCGAATCACTCTAGAGATTATGCGAATTTTATTGGATGCTAGCGAGAGGCATCTCTTTCTATCTCTTCTTAAAAAACTTCACGACTTTTCTACGTACGAGCGCGTAATTGCGTCTACGTCGATTGACAAGCGGTAATATCTTTTCGTCAAAGACAAAATGAAAAATTGTTGGATTATTATTATAAAGTATGAGAGATTATTACGAAGTATTTATACTTTACGCTTTACGTTTTAATTTAAAGATCAGGAAAAATCTTACTTTTTTGTTTCGAAAGATCTTTCGATCATTGAAAAATTTTTTCATATTGGGATTTAATTGTGAGAATAAGAAACAGAATTGGATTGATTGTACGTGGTAAAGTTCTATCGATTTAACATTTGATGGGGGGTTTTTTTTTTTTTTTTTCTTTTTCGTCGAACCTTACCATTGTTGATCGTTTCACGTAACAAAATGTGTGAAAGAGAAATCGTAGGAAACGGAAAATACTATGGCTCATAAAATAGACTAGCGGAAATGAAAATATTCGAACGGATGAAAATAGGATGACGGAGAACGATCGACATATGTTTGTTTCAAAAAGATTGGAGTTTTTACACGAATATTTACCGTATCCACTGATCGTCTCTTTTTTTTTTTTTTGTTTTTTTTTTTTTTTTTTTTTTTTTTTTACAATTTTCGCTTTACGTCGATGAATATCGGAAGAAACGTGCGCTACCGTAAATGTTTGTAATTGGATGATTCATCGATTCAACGAACTCGATTGACCCATCGTTTACAATTTCAATATTTTTATATCTCTTTTTCGTTATAAAATGCACGAATTTTCTTTCTCTTTTTAGCACCTGGTCTATATTTATTTTTGTAAATTTACGAATAACTCTCATATTAGATTTTAATATGTAGGCAATTGATTGATTTCGTAGTATCTCGAAATTATGTGTATGTTTGTGTGACACGAAAAATGTTATTAAACAAATTTTATCCTAACAAGTTGATACTTTTTCTTTTTCTCTTCTCTTTTTTTTTTTTTTGCGAATTTAATCGCTCGACGATTCGTTAAATTCGCTGTATTATTCGATGAATTATTAATAGAAAATTTAGAAAAAAAAAAATGGCACATGTAAGTGTAATTTATATACAGTTAGAAATGACCGATCGTTCGTCGTTAAAAATCCAAGAAGTAAGAATTCGATACGTGCATTAATTCTTAATACCTCGCGTCCAATAGCAAACTCTTTCGTACAATAATAAACGCCGTGGTATTTTTAACAGAGATAAAAAAAAAAAATAGAGGAGAACGAGAAACTGTGTATTGATTGAAATTCTTCAAATAAAAACTAAAAGCATTGTTTTATTCATACTTCCTATTACTAAACTTTGCCATGACTAAAACTTTGCCCGGTATGTATTACATGAGTGGTCACGTATGTTTGTACTATATGATCCTCGGAAAAATTGGAGTCTTCGGGTGATTGAATCGGGATTTGTATATTGGATCTTTTAAATCAATCTTTTTTATGAATTCATTACCTAATAGTTATGTTATGGTGGAATTTCGATCCTACAATATGTATACATATCTATATGGGAGATGTGTATGTTTATATCGATGTTTACGTATGAGTATAAATATCGTGTTTACTTGTAGTAAGTAATTTCATTCATGTAATAGTATTTTTATCCATATTTGCATATGCATATGCTCGTGGTTCGGATTACGTACGTGTATGTATAAACGTCGACGTGTTCTTCTCTTTCTTGGATAGGTCGATCGTGTCGACTGTTCTCATGAACGAAACGAGAAGACAAGGATGCAAGTATTATGCAAGGATGCACGGTTAAACGACGAATGTTGACGCGCAAGGATGCATTTACGAGGACCATAAACTGCAACAATGCGCGACATAGACCAGCTCGAATGTATTTTTCAGCGATGTTTGCGTATATGCGAGGCTATCAGCGGTTTCCTCGTAAACCGTCGATGCGCTGCCAATCTACCCCCATAGACTGTGAATACTTTTTCTTTTGTTCCGTTTTTTTTTCTCTGTTTTATTTTTGTTTTCCATTTTTTTTTTTTTTTTTTCCTTTACATCATGTATATTTTGCGGCTTTCTATGAAACTTCCCCCACGGGACTTTGGGAATGGTCGGAAATTAACGTTGCGAGAGAATATTCGTCGTTTTATCCGTAAATACTGTAAAAGTCGAGATTTTTTCTTGTTTACGTGTATAAAGTTAAAGGATAAAAATATTTTATAGTTAAATCCTCTCTAGATAGACGAAATTATCATTTAACATTTATTTTTAAAAGGATGATATTTTTAATTATTTTCTATGGATATACATATTTTCTCTTTATCAATAAATTTTGCATGTTCGTTAATAGATCAGACGGGATATTAAATAAATATTAATTTTATACTGTTATTATCTATCAATCATTTCGTATTCTGATAAAAGGATCGTTGTTCTCGATTTTGGCAGTTACATCGATGACAAATTTCGATAATATTTGATACATATGAAACGAGACTTTGAGAGTGGATATTTGTCGGTGAAACTGAAAACTTGGGGCGTTAAGTCGATGAATCGGAGTGACAGGGAAGGCTCGGACATTCGTCGAGGACGATGGCTGCTGGCATCCGCCATCAGGTGGAGTACTCATAGTTGAGATACGCGCTGCTACCGTGAGTGCTGTTCCGTGTATGCACGAGTAAATCCGTAGATGGAGAGAAAAACATATCCGGCGATCGCGTACGGATTTCGATTCGATATATGTATGTAGTATAGATTGACTTTCGATTTTTTTCCTTCCTCTTTTTTCTTTTTCTTTTCAATTTTTCTCTTTGAGTTAATATTTTGAGAATTAAATTAAAGAATCTTTTCTTGGAAGCATTATAACAAGTCTTTACGATTCGAAAAAGTACAAATTAACAATTATATTTATCAGCAAGTATTCATTAACTTACATTTATTTTTATCAACGATGTATTCTAAATATTAGTGGATGTTAAAATTTAATGATTTCTTTGATAAGAAAAAAATGAAGCATATTTTTCTTTTGAAAAAGAGAGAGAGAGAGAGAGAGTAAATTTACTGAAGTATAAAATATAAAATTATTATACGTTTGTACGAGAGAGAAAGAGAAATTGAGATGAACATTGATTCTTTTCTCATAAAGGATACGAAGAACAGAGATAGTGGAATGATGTTTATAACAACAAAAACATCAATATAACAATAATAATGAAACAACAACGTGATATTCGAGTGATGAAAGGATCAATCCTTTGATACTGTCTAAGGCAAAAAGTATGTATCAATGAAAGGTACGTGAATACATATATAGGATAAAGCAAAGAGGCCGCAAGGGTAAACAGAGAACGATGAAAAAGGGCGGTAACCTTTGAAAAGTGGCGCCACCGGCGGTGCTTGTATTGAAGGAAGGAGGGAGGGAGGGAGTGTTGGGGGAGAGAGTAGAAAGGTAGGGAATAGGTGTGCAGGGTAGTGCGAGTTGTGGGCCACGTGGGGCCTTTGGCTGCATCCACCCAATTCCGCTACTTGAACGGGGTGGAAACGGCTATATTTACTCTCCACCTGCGGATTTTCTCGTGCATACACGAAACAGCACTCTACGGCGAAACGCAGGTCTCCGACGCATTCGTTCTTTCTACTATGATAGTATCATCGAATTCATTGAAACTGAACTTTACTATCGTGCCATCGAATATGGTATATCGTTCGTTATTCTTAAAATAATTTTTTCTTTGACCTAAATATATTATACATTTCATTTTGTATTTGTCGATTTAAAGATTAATCCTTAAATTGTTTCTCATTAAGAATTAGAAAATAAAATAATCACGATTATATACGACTTCAATAATTGTTTGAGATCATTTTAAAGAATTTATATTATTGATAGCGTAAAGTAAAAGATTACGAGATATATAAATGTATGTGCATATACATATACGATACATTTGTATATTTGTTGAAAGAAATTCTGTTCATTGTGAAAATTCTATGCCTACATTTTTTCGATTGAATATTACACAGGAAAATATCAACGTGTATCCAATGGATAATGTGTGTATCCTAAAGGCAAATAATAAAACATATAATAAGAGAAAATTTGGTTGAATGAAGAAAATACTACCACCACCCTGGTGGCATTTCTTTTCGCAATGTACCACGAAATATTAAAAGGAATAAGGAGTACATCGTTGGACAAAAATAAAGAAAAAGAGAAAAAAAAAATAAAAGAAAAGAGGAAAAAAAAGGGTAGAGAAAAAGAAGGGTGATGCGTTTCTGCTTTCACGTGAGTGGTGTTTGGTGTAACGCACGAGTAATTCCGTGCCGTTGCGAAAGGGAACAGAAAGGAGAAAGGGGGGAAAAAAAGGGAGTCGATTCTTCCGCAAGAGGTTCAAAGGTTATCTACGCACACTTCTTTTTTTTTTTCCTTTTCTTACTCTCCCCGTGCGCGTGTTTACTCGGCAGAAGCAGCCAGTCAGCATCCAAAGCTGTTCTCGTTCGCATACGCGTTCTTCTTCCTTTCTTTCTTTCTTTCTTCGTCATGTGACTTTCTCTCTCTCTCTCTCTCTCTCTCTCTCTCTTTTTCTCCCTTTCGCTCTCTCAAGGCTCTCGACGAAAAGCAAAGAGAGCTCGAAACGAGAAGGTCACGGTTCCTATCGTTGGCAACATCGAAGAATAGGCTTTTGATGTAATACGTGCGTGCTTGGCTAACTCAACGAAGGATCGCGTTTCCATCAGTGGCCGCTTTTCCGCCATCCTGAAAGCTTCGTAGCCACTAAGGTTTACCTTGGAAACGATGCGATCGATTACCATCCTTCTCTTCCCTAGATTTTTGTAATTTAATTCATCATTTTTGTCTGCCAATTTTGAATTTTTTTACTAACCGCTAAAACTATTAAAGAGTTTATTATTGTAAATACGAAGGAAAGTTCCTAAATGCTCGATAAATCTAGCATAGGTATGTTCATATAGAAAAAGAAAAAAAAATTATTTTTATTATGATAATTAATATGTCGACCAATAACTATTATACTGTCATCGATGAATAATATTTATTTGTTCAATTTATATTATATTTAATTTGTAAATATAAGTAGTTTTCCTTTATCGTGGACATCGAATGTTAGCTCGTCTCGTTACCACAATTCCTAGTTGGTTCTCTTATTAAATTAATAATAATAGACAGGTCGTGTCTATATAATTGTAGATTTAAGCTCGGTGAAGGAAGGTTGATATAATGTGGTGAGCTAGTCGAAATGAATTCTATGAGTAAGCGAAAGCGTAATTGAAGAGTGGTTAGGCGTGAAAGGGTAGTGAAATTTCGAGGAAACTTTGTAAAATCGGAAACGGAACACCGGATACAAGTTTAACAATCTACGTTCAGAAGCAAAGGTAATTCTATAGTTAATACATTTATATATGTATGTGTGTGTATATATATATATATATATATATATATATATATAAATGGCAAACAAGATAAAGTAAAATGGATCGCATTTTACTTTATGAAAAGCTATAACGTTTCTCTTGCAAACGCGAAACAATCGACCATAAAACCAAACCACAGTTCGATATAATGTTTTATTTTAATTATTGCCGTATCGTAATGGAAACGGAGTTTCTTTTTTCTTTTTTTTTTTTTTTTCTATTTTTTACTTCTTTTTTTATTTATTTATTCATTTTCTTTTTATTCTATAACAAATAGACGATTTGAATTGAATCGATCACGCGCATAGAAGCTCATTTTACGAATTTAATTTGTATTATTTTATTTATTTCTTTTCTTTTTGTTTTGTTTTGTTTTTTAATAACGTTAAAACGTTACGAAACAATCGGCTGAAATGGTACGATTAATTAATATGTAATAAAATCGTAGAAATTTTAATTTCGCTGATCGATGTATTTGTCGAATTTGATAGTAGCCAATTAGAAAATGTAGAATTGCAATGCATCTCGTTTTAACAATTGGAAATAACAATTCACGATGCGCTTGCAAACTCGTTCGATGTGAAGGATCGAATTTCAAACGACGGTTTTCTCGCGATGTGTATATACATATATATATATATATATATATATATATATATATATATATATATATATATATATATATACACTTTGAAATAACGTTGAACCCGATATGCAGAGTATCGGAACTGCTGTCGAGTTTCAGCGACAGACGCGACCACGATGTTACTCGAAACTTCAATTCTTCGATGAGTCAGAGAAATTTTCTTTAAAAACGTGAATATAATTTATGATTTAATTCTAAGTGTTTTCTTTCTTTTTTCTTTTTCTTTTTTTCTTCTTTATTTTTTTCCTTTTATAATAAATACAATTAAATTTAAGATTAAATATTAGATTTCACGATAATGGTAATAATGATCATAAAATTGTCGTCGATCAAATTGATATCGTAAAAATATTCTATAATAAGATTCGCGTGCGTAATCAGTTTAGAAAAGAGATTGAGATTA
The DNA here is from genome assembly GCF_912470025.1 of Vespa velutina. Classification (NCBI taxonomy): domain Eukaryota; kingdom Metazoa; phylum Arthropoda; class Insecta; order Hymenoptera; family Vespidae; genus Vespa; species Vespa velutina. The sequence continues at coordinate 15,311,676 of NC_062189.1, forward strand.
TTTTTGGTAGATTCATTCGCGAAATCGAATTTTCAGATTGCCAGAAGAGATAGATGGCTTTGGAGGATCCATGACAACGGTGCGTAGCTTAGCTCTCCATTGAACGGGAGATTAGTTTTCGTGCACTCGTTTTCTGCCTCGAGGGAATCTTTCCGATGCTTCCAGAGAATTTCACGAGCGAGGAATATCGAAAAAGCAGATGTAAAGTTGGATCCGATCCGGAGATGAGAGAACGCATTCGCGTGCCCCGTGTATGAAATGAATTTCGCTTGAAACTGCATTTTTCCATAAAAGAAAAAAAAACTTTCGAATATTTTTCTTCGTAACGTTATCATTTAGTTAATTATCATTAATTAAAGGCGATGCGTATAGAATTAATTTAAAATTCTTTAAATAAGCTTTACATCATTTTATTATTATTATTATTACTAAGAGTGATTGAGTTCAAAAGAAAAATAAAATATTATTATATTTCGTCACTTTTTTTTTCAATGGCTCTAACAAATATATATATATATATATATATATATATATATATATATATATATATATAGTGTGTAATTTTTATAAAAATTATTTTATGTAAATTCATTGAGAATTAAGAACTATGATATATTTAATCTCATTTAATTCTATTATTTATCAGTTTATTAAAAGAATATTTTTTCTTTCTATAATGTGTTATCATCAGATGAGACATATTGACATTGAAAGGGAAGAGAGAAACGACTTCTCGACACGAGTATAAGGGGATCTTTATTACCGAAGAACTTCTCGTTGGAATTGTCGAGCATGTATATATTTTTCTTTATCCCTTTTATTCGTTTTTGTTTCTTTCCCTTTAAACGTTGAACATTCGAAGGGATAACGAGAGACGTTCTCATCGGTCGAATCGTGTATATAGATCCGGTTGATCGTTATGACGATTGTCATTGCCTTATACTTGCTCGTCTTTGTGTCACGTTTGTGTCCGTTCTTTCCTTTTTCTTTCTACGCTTTCTTGTTAACCGGTTGTATATATAAATATATACTCGATGAATCGTAATAACAAGATCGTCTAATATAGCGTACGTCATATAACCAGTCTCTCAATTTGATTCGTTCTTTTATTTTTATTTTTCTTTCTTCTTTTTTCTTTTTTTTTCTCTTTTTTTGATCATCATAAAATGCACGTAAGTGAATTTAAAACATTAACAACGGGGACCATTTCATTTATTAAAATTACACTCAAGATCACTAAACGAATAAAAGGGAAAAGTTGTAACAAATATTTCTATGTATCCATTGTATGCTGATTTTTACGAGTATTTTTATGACTTCATTTACAACTATTACATATATGTATTTCCATTGTGTGATGTAGTTATATAATTTATTATTTATATAATTTAAACATTTACGTATTACCGTTCCTTTTTTTTTCTTTTTTTTTCTTTCGATCGTGTTAGAGTTCGACAAACAATTTTGTAATAAACTATGGAATAATTTCTATGTGTTTTGAAGACAAATGTTAGTCATATTTAGTTGGTCAAGAGTATGTTAGATATTCGTGGGATTAAGCGAAGCATGTAATCTTTCACAGCTTTCGGTCGCGAATATAACACATTCGACTTACTAGATGCTTTATTTGATTTACGATGCTTGCTCTTGAAGGCACGTAAGTAACTTTCGTTCATCGAAGCAGGTCAGTGTTGCAAAACTTAACCTAAAGTACTAGGCGATCCGAAGTTTAGCTGTGCTTTCTATCTTCTCCAAGTCCCACTGCAACAAGTTTCCATTTGCTTTAATCATCTTATGTGGGCATCTAACGTTTCATAATATAATCGAAAACTTTCTGTCTGATACTATTAGTCTCTTATTATTAACTCTATCTTTTGTTTATTTAAATGTTATTTATGATTATTTTTAATATTCAAATTTTGATTTTCAAAAATATTGAATAGCTTAATAATTCTATTAACTTTCGTGCTTATAGTATTATAAACAAATCATGTAAATTACATCAACCATTTTATACTCAATATTTCATTTAAAATAAATAAATAAAATATATAAGATAAGAAACTAATAAACGATCAATGCTTATTGCACTAAGCGAGACAATGAAAATAATCTGAATCGTGAATGTTTCACTATTCGATAAAAAAAAAAAAGAAAAAAATAACAAATACGTTGATTCAAGGAAAGAAAGTAAAAAATTTTAAAGCATGTATGATTCAACGATTTGAGGAATTAATCGAGTCTGAAATCAAGTTTCCTTCGATCGTTCGAATTGTGAAATAATTTGCACGAAGAAAAGATTCTCCGCAATGGTACGAAATGTATCTATCCGATGTAAAAATTCACAAGTGCAATCAAAGAGGATCGCGATCAACGATCGACTCATTCCCAAAGATGCGAGTAACAAATAATAGGTGCAATTTACGGTTTTTGCGTGACGGCGAATCGCTATGTGTAGTTTGCGTCGACATCGAACAACATCATCATCATCATCATCATCATCGACTTCGTCATAATCATAATCATCATAATCATCATCATCATCATTATCATTATTATTATTATTATTATTATTATTATTATTATTATTATTATTATTATTATTATTATTATTACTATTATTATTATCGTCATCATTATCATCGTCTTCAGAATCGACGATGAAGACGACGAAAGACACGGATGCGAAGGACGGTAGCAACGATGCGATCGCGTCGTCATCGTTAATCAGAGATGCTGGAAATTGCGAGCGCGGCAAATCGCGGTTGAAACGTAATTTCAGCTATCTGTATAAATCACAGTCGCAATAATTTACCGTAATTACTATCAATCGTTGGTTGTTTCGACATTGTACTCAACGTATCCACACTTATTCTAACATTTTTTTGTGTCCATCACCTTCAACCTTCGTTCAATTCGATTTTGCATTTCGTTCGCTACATGTTACACAGTCATCCTAGTACACAATTAGTAGTTTAATTTTTTTATTTATACATTTGTCTACTTTTTTGATAGTATTTATATAGAATATGTGTGATTGAGCCGATCCATTTATATATATATATATATATATATATGTATGTGCATGTGAAATAGTACATGTAGATTATAGATGTTCATTCGATTCATATTGATATTCGCTACAAATTTTGTCAGGTATAAAATATCGATTTCCGTTAAAATAAAGATTGTTATGGTCTCGTTTGGATTGGTATTTTAACAACAATTCCTTTTATGAAATAACTGCAATAAATTTTATAATATATTTTCCTTTAAATATCTAGCTAGTTTTATTTGAAATATTTGTTGCTTATAAAACCAATAAGATCGGAAATATTTGGTCATACATTTTAAAATGAAATACACGATATATATATACATGTATATATACATTTACATATATATGATATGTATATTGAAATTATTAGAAGATTTAAGAAAGTAAAATAATTAAAATAAAAAATGAAAGATTTTCGTTTGTATCAAGGATACTTTCATTATCCCCTAGTACGAATGTTTGTACAGGATACGTATTTCTGAAAATGAAGATTTATAGGCTGCTTGTAATAACAATGGCGTACGAGTGTCTCGCAAAATACGTCTATACAAGGCGATATCGATATTAGAGGGCGGGGGAACGAGAATCACGTGTGTTGGTCCCGATGTGTTCAATGCGTTACAGTTACAACGCAGGACGTTATATATCTCCTATCGGTTACTGTCGTTATTGAGAGCTATGATAATCCCCCGAGGCGCGTATGTGCTACTCGAAACGCAAATACGTTTTGTTATATTCATCCCGTAGTGCGAAAATTAATGGACCAGATACGAAAATAAATCCGATATATTTACCCCAATTAATCGATTTCACATTAATTATAATATAATATACATTTTATTTATACGACTTATTATATATATATCAGACTTTAAACTATTAGTTAAAGGAAAGACGATAATCGAATTTATATATTCGTTTTATTATTATTAATATAAAAGTTTTAATCTATGTGTTTGCAATTTATCGAAATTTGTCTAATTCAGATGGAATTTTTTATAATTGCTCATTATGATCGGATAAAAAGTTGAGGTTATTTAATATACGGGAATATTAGCTATAAGCCATAAGGCTGTAAGACTTTAAACGTATGAAAAAAGAGAGAGAGAGAGAGAGAGAGAGAGAGAGAAAGTCAATGTACGACCGATGTGGAATCGTAAAGTTGGTTACATAAGAAACACATTGATTGAGTGATTTGTGATCTGTGATTTGTGTTAGGTTTCGTGGTCTGTGTTCTGTGTACATCGATGATAACTTCCTAGAAATCCAGCGTCCAGGGTTTGAAATCAGTCCGCGTAAAAAAATTTCATTTCGTAAATTCTAGCGATTTTCCATCGTCCGATGATAACTTAAATACATTTTTACATTTTTCCATACAATAGACGACCAAACAATCGATAGAAAAAAAATATTTATTTTCCATTTCGAATCACAAAGCGTCATATATGATCCAAAGTAATGAAAATGCTTGATATGAAATATTGCTTCGACCAAGAGAAAATACAAAAGTGTATTTTTAAATTTTAACTTGTCCGTCATATGCTTGACAAGGGAATATATAAGAATTTAATATTTATTATAATTTAATTTCGAACCCGATACGATATATAATTCGCGTATGCAGCAATATGATATATAATTCCGTATAGCACTGGATGCGATTTATATTTTGTTTCTTGTTTAATGACGGAATAAGGTCTATTTTTTTATTACACTTTTTTTTTTTTTTTTTTTTTTTTTTTTTTTTTTTTTTTTTTTAACATAATTGAAATCGAAGCGAGAGAAAAAGAGAAGAAATTCGTTTAGAGTATGTCGAGTGTTCTTACCTTTTATGATCATAAAAAAGCTCGTCCAAGGTATTTTGTTGGTCGGTGGGAAGATCGAGGGTTTGGGTACGTAAGGATTTTTTCAGGTAGAAAATTACAGCGAGAGCTTAAGAGAAGCTCTCGAAATAAAACATTAATTCGGCGGATCGATGCGTTCTCTACGGTCCGTAAACCGTCGAAAGAGAGAGAGAGAGAGAGAGAGAGAGAGAGAGAGAGAGAGAGGAAGAGAGAGACAGAGAGATAGAGAAAAAGAGAGACAGAGAGAGAGAGAGAGAGAGAGAGAAAGAGGGTTGAGGGTGGATTTTGGAGTAGACTGTGAAACTGGAAGTAGGAGGAAGGGATGGAAAGGTACGTGCGTCGAACCAACTTGGAAATATTACCGGGTTTGGATGCGCTAAGGATTATGTGCCCTCCCAATTAAAGTCCCGGAAATAATAAAAAGGAGAACGGAGTCTAAATTATTCACGTTTCGTTTCCACCGTGGTCTAACTGAAATTACTTGCCGATGAGCTTCGCTAAAAAGTCGGAGTGATGGATATTGGATCTATTCGTGAGGAAAAAGGAAAAATAAAAATAGGAAACATATTTTGCACCGTCTAAAACTTAAAGGGTGAACGTTTTATCGATCCATCTTACTACTCGTTTGCGAGTTTTATTAAGATCATAGGATCGATGAAATAAAATCGATCATAGAAATTGATCATAAAAATCAAAAGATTTTCAAAATTTCACAATTTCAAAATTCTTAATTTTCAATTAGAAACAATTCCGTCGTGACAACGCTACATTTATATCAATAATGATCAGGATCAAAAAACGACGGAACGTTCGATCCAATTCGCGTGCAACTGGAGAATCACAAACGCGTTAAATTAATCGTCGTTAGACTGGTTAAATCGAGGCGAATTCGATGCCAGCGAACAAAGTTAAAATCCGATTCGTCTCGTCGGTAAAACTCGACGAAACGGATTAGCAATGAAGCGTTACGTGGCGTCGGGACGATGGCCCGTATTACCTTAGTCGTAAAGAGGAAAGCTTTGAGTAAAGAGAGAAAGAGAAAGAGAGAACGAGAGAAAGAGAGAGAGCGAGAGAGAGAGAGAGAGAGAGAGAGAGGGAGAGGGAGAGAAAGAAAGAGAGAAGAAGAGGGTGGTCGACGATGTCCTTTTTTGGGACTTTAAGCACCATAAACCAAGGTGATGTAGTGTCGTAGACACCATTGACAAAGATACGACGCCCATGGGGCTGGAAAAGCTATAAGCGAGTGCTCAGCCGCAGGCTCTCCTTGATTTCTTCTCTCTCTCTCTTTCCCTCTTTCTCTCTCTCTCTCTTCCACCCTTTCGTCGCAATTTCTAGTGAGTGTTCGAAGGAACAAGCCTTCTCTGGGGTACTTCGATTCTTAACCTCACGCCTGAAAGAGTCGTCGAACGATAGAGATCTTTGGAACACAACCCGTTTGCTTCCCTCGTTATCCCTTGCGAATAACACCTAGAAAATCCTTCGTGACATAGAGCAAGATTCTAGAGACTATGGATACTTCAGAGTTCAAGTATATTTCTCTCACTCTCTCTTTTTCTTCTCTCTTTTCATCTCTCATGTACATACACACACATATACGCATTGCACCTATTACGATATCTTCCAATTTATAGTCGGTCACTGTGAGAATGTTATCGATTATCGAGCTCGTACTTCATTTTGTCGCGTACTTTCCTGGCAGTATTCCAACTGAAATCGAAACTTACATCGCGTAGATACTAATCCTTTGATCTAACGCGTATTATAATTCTTCAAGAAAATCTAGCTTATCTCTGTAAAAATGTGTATAAAATGTTAATCTCTGAAGAATCGTCATTTAAATAAATAATTATGATTTATTGTGATTTATTTTTCGAGTAAACATCTAAGAAAAAAAAAAAAAAACAAAAAAACAGAAAAAAGAAAGAAAGAGAAAAGGAAAAAAAAATAAAAGAAATATAAAATATTGAGATAAATATTTATATGGATACAGTAAACAAAAAGTAAAATGACTGTGTTCGCTTAATAATCGGAAAATGAATATTTTTGTTTAATTAAACGATATGAGAGATATTTAAATAACTGATGAGATATTTAAATACACAGATGAAGTTACAATATTTTTGATATTGTAAATATCATATTGAGTAATTAATGAGCGACGATATTATTATTATTATTATTATTATTATTATTATTATTCTTTCCTTTCTTTTTTATAAAAAAAAAGACAAATATAACAACAAAAACAATATACACACATATTTATATGTATTCGGAAATCGGAGTTGCGCTGATAAAAGTCTGAGGGGTACGTCCAAGATTCTCGAGAACGATGTGCATTAGGGATCGAAGGAGACGCGAGTGGAGTGTGCATTAGGGAGTGATTGAGAGGGAAACGCAAGTATAAGAAGAGGGTTTCCACGGGAATAAAACAGTACGAGACGAAGGGATAGCGTTCATTGACACATGGGTATAGGACGCGTGCCGGTAGTCTCCTTCATCGTTTGGAGTTCTTAACGGAGTGCTCGCTACGAAAAGGGGTTGAAAAAGGGAGAGAGAGAGAGAGAGAGAGAGAGAGAGAAGGAGAGAAAAAGAAAAAACCAAAGAGCGTATACACGCGTGTAAAGAGAAACTCCAAACTCGCGAGGGAACGAAAGCCATGCTATCGACAAAGTCGCCGAGCGAAGCCAAATTTTCTGCGTTCTTGACTCCAGAGTTCGATAATCTTTGTGACACTTTGTGCGCTTTCCACCCTTTTAAGTCGACCTTAAGATCTTTGAGAACGAAGCTTGAATTCTTTTGATGTCAACGGTCACGGTTAAATGTCGTTCCGAACGCGACTGCTCTTCTTCTCTTTTTTTCTTTAACTCGATTTTTCTACCTTTATCTATACATTACAAGCTCTCTCTCTCTCTCTCTCTTTCTATCTCTCTCTTTCTCTTTTTCTCTTTATTTTGTATTCTCATTCTTAGTTCGATGTTCAAAGCAGTGTAAGTATGTGGATAAGCTAGTATAGATACATATTAGGTTAAAGCTTTCGAAGCTTGCACTTACTCTCTCACTCTTTCTCTCTCTCTCTTTCTCTCTTTCTCTCTCTCTCTCTCTCTTTCTCTTTTTCTTTTCCTTCCAGCGTCGTTATATACGTCGTTCATAGTATATACGAGATAAAGCATAAAGGAACGAACGTAACGAGATTCAAAGTACGTAGCGTGAAACGAAGTACGTGATAAAGTGTACGAGTAAAATAAGTAGATATATATATATATATATGTGTGTGTGTGGGTATGTGTGTGTGTATATTTGTATGTCTACGTGAATAGAAAATTTCTCGGAGAATTATAAGTCAGGTCATTTTCTTAATATTAATTCTAAATGATTAATCTTAATTTATCTTTGAAATCTTTAACACGCTTAGTATATCATATTACGTACTTACATATGTGCTACTTTTTTTTTTTTTTATCTCGGATAAAATTCAGATATGTCCGTTTATTGTTTGAAAAGTTCTTGTTCTTTGGAAAATTTCTTATTAAAGTAATATGCCGCAATTTGTCGGAACTCATAAACTCTGTATTAAGGTTTTATTAAATGAAAAAAGAAATGAAAACCGGGATACAATTTCTCGTGTAAGTGATGAAGATCCGACAATTTCACTTGGTCTCTTTCCATCATCGTCTTCATCTCGTTTTGCTCGTCGAGAAGTAATCAAGCAAAATATAGAATGTTTAATCGTTCCAGTTGACGAACGCGTACCTAGTGGTAAGGGGTAGTTGGTTCGTTGCAATCAAGGTTAGAGACGTCACGTTGGATTAAAGGATGCGACACGAGACAAAGGGTGTAGGACTGAAGGTTCTAGGTTAATATGAGAGAAAGAGAGAGAGAGAGAGAGAGAGAGAGAGAGAAAGAGAAGAAAGGACTTTAATCCCTACGCAGGATTTCGACGGGTTTAAAATGTCCGGAGACATAGGACCAACGAAAAGCTCACCTGGTGGCAACAATTTCAACGCTACGCAGGCTTATACGATTAACTTGTTCCAGACATTCTAAGTTCACGGCTAAATTATGATAATAATAATAATAATAATAATAATAATAATAATAATAATAATAATAATAATAATAATAATAATAATAATAATAATAATAATAATAATAATAATCGTTTATAGGGATCTGTAGAAAAAATCAATATCATTGATAAGAAATTATTCGTCCTATCTTTCATTTAGCTTATGTTCTTTAATCGGTGATAACCAGGAGTAGTATATTCTTTAACGCGATGTATTTTAATACTTTCATTAAATATAATTATTGTAATTTATGATCAGCGAATATTTTTCAGATATATATATATATATATATATATATATATATATATATATCAATAATCATATCAATAATAAATGTTTTTTTATAAATTATTTTTATAAGATACAAATGGTCGTTGATCGCCAACGAGAGAAAATCTTTGAACATAAAGCCGAGCAACTATCTTTTATCGTACACGTCGAGAACGAGATATGATGAAACGAAGAAGAAGAAAAGCCCGAGAGAAGGAAAAGCATTTACCATGGTACGGCGCACTCGGATGGAAAAATCGAAACATTAGAGGAGAACTTTTTTCGCGAGTTTTCTCATTACCACCGCCATGTTTTTTGCTTCACGCGCTTCTTTTCTTTTTTCTTCTCATCCTTCGACGTTCTTCCAGTTCTACGAAGCGAACAAAAGAAATCGACCGACTTCTTCCTTTGCTTCTTCTTCTTCTTCTTCTTCTTCTTCTTCTTCTTCTTCTTCTTTTCGGTTCATTTGCATGAGCCTCGGTCTTTCTTCGGAGTTGGGTGTAAAGAGTAAAAAGTAAGGAGTAAAAAAAAAAGAATAAAAGGAGAAAAAAAAGAAGAAGAAGAAAAGAGAGAAAAGAAAAAAAGAAAGAGAAAGAAAATAAAAAAAAGAAGCAAGTAAACCGAAGGTACGGCGACCGACTTTCATTACTTACTAGTCAGAACGACGTACAACACATACCAACGAGATATGTTTCTTTGAAAAGAATATCGCGTGACTTTTCGCACGAAGCTTCCCTTTTCTTTTTCCTTTTTTCTTGTTGTTTCTCTCTCTCTCTCTTTTCTTTTTTCTTCCTTTCTCTTTCTTTTTCTTTTCTGTGTTTTTTCCCTTCTACCACCTCGAAGAATGTTAACTCGACGTTCGTATTTTTCATTTCTTTTTTTTTTTTTTTTTTTTTTTTTTCCATTAACAAGATTCCTCTTGTTATTGGGAAAACGCGAAGTCCGTGAGAATCTCTACTAGCGTATCTAAGAACGTTAAAACGATCCAGGCTTTGCTCAAATTCAAGATGAAGAAGAAAGCAAGAGGAGATAGAGAAACTCTCGATGGCTGTCCGCAGCACATGCTAGTAGATGAACGTTCAAGTTTCTAGGTGATTGTGGAAAAGCCTCTTCGTTTGTTACATCGAGCTCTTTCGGTTTGCTGCTTCCACATCCCTTTTTTCGCTTCCTCTCTCTCTCTCTCTCTCTTTCATTTTCTCTTTTTCTCTTTTTTCTTTTTTTTCTTTTTTTTTCTTTTGCTTTCTTTCTTTCTTTCTTTCTTTCTTTCTTTCTTTAGTCCTCTCTCCTCTTCGCAGGTCGTTAACTCCAAAGTTCTGGCAAACTGGTGCACGGCACCTTTTCAACAAACCGTTTGTATGTTCGCAACGAAGAGAAAAAGTGAAAGAGAAAAATTTAGCGTTATTAGTGCGATCTTATGTGTACCTTTTTTTTTACTTTCTTTTTTTCTTTTTTTCTTTTTCTTTTTGTTATTTTTTTTTTTTTTTTTTTTTATTCATTTATTATTTTTCTTTTCCTTCAATTTCTTCGTCGCAAAATCATAAACTTTTATTCTTAAGAATGGCTAGTGGAAAAGAAAAAAAAGGAGGTTTTTTTCATCTAACAGTTTGTATCGAATTTAATTTTCTCTTTTTTTTCACGTTGTTGTAGCACATAAAAAAAAGAAAAAATTGCGCGCGCAAAAAAAAAAATTGCGAGCTTTTATGGAGAGCAATCTTTTCTCTCTCTCTCTCTCTCTCTCTCTCTCTCTTTCCTTTTTCAAATTTTATGATTTCGATAGTTACCAAAAAACGCGTGAATTTTTCTTCGACCAGACGAGACGAAAATCGTACAATAAAAGTGTGCTTTCTTTTCGTTTTGGCATTGCAATTAATTGAAGCTGTCGCCACGTGAAATAATTACGAAACTCGACGTACGTTGATGGAAGGGAAAAAGAAAGACAGAGAGAACATGAGAAAAAAAGAGGAACATGAGATAAAAGAGAGAAAGAGAGAGGAGAGAGAGAGAGAGAGAGAGAGAGAGAGAGAGAAGAACGCGACGGTACTCGGTACACGAAAAGTACTCTCGACGAGGGAAAACTCGACGATGACGACCACGACGGCCTCGTGACCCTGAGTCGTGGACGGGTCAACTAGCCACCCGGTACTCGTGCGAATTTACTTCGTTCTTTATTCTTCTACGTTATGTCGCGTCGTGTTGCTGCGTTTTCTTTTTTTTTTTTCGTTGCTTCCGTGTCCGAAGTGGCAATTTCAGGATTCTTTTTTTTTTTTTCTTTCTTTTTATTCTTCAATAATTCTAAAAGACGATGTTTCTTTCACACAATGCAATTTTAACTTTAGCAATAGGAAACATAGAAATATCAGAAACGAGTATTAGAAATTTTATAGATCAATTTCGTACAAAATTATTATAAATATTTCATTTTAAAATGAATTAAGGATTACATTAATAAAATTACGTTTTACATTATAATATTACAATTACGCTTGTAAATATATATTTGAAAATCTTCGATATTAATTTCATTTTAATTGTAAATTTACGATCGTAATCAAATTCAACAAATTCAAGTCATTGAATTTACATACGTATGCATGCCATTTATAAACATTTATTTTTATGTACGATAATAATAATGATAATAGTATTTAGAATGTCTTTTTCTAAATTTGAATTACACATACTTGTATAAAATTCACGAAGATAGTATCGCTTATACGATGAATATATTTGGTTCTTCTATTCTTTCGGCTCTTTCGTATTGATCTACAACGGCAATTCCATGACGACGTTCTTTCGTCGTTCCCGTTGCATTACCACGCGTACCCGTCTATTCGAGATAATCTCGTGATTTTGTAATTGTTCTCGTTCACGGAAGTAAAACGTTCAGTGGCATTTATGTACAGTTGGCGGGCCGACCGAAGTTGGCCACAAGCATCTTTGTACGAACAATTGAAACAATTGTACGGACGTATAGTGACTCTAATGAATGCTGGCAATAGGAAGCACGATGAGTCGGAGAGAGGATAGAAGAGAGAGAGAGAGAGAGAGAGAGAGAGAGAGAGAGAGAAAGAGAGACATAAAGATAGAAAGGACCAGTAAAGGTACCTCTGAAAAGGGAAAGAAGAGAAAAGAGATAGCTTTAAGCGAAAAACATCCGACTTGTAATTCGAACGGGCTTACCGCTCTTATTATTAGGAATTTTATCATTATTATTGCTCTACCCTCCACTATCATTATCCTATTCTTAATAGGATAAAATCCGGGAGAAAACGTAACGGCATTTATGGCCGGCTGCTTTCTATTGTAATGCGGAAAACTTTTCGCTATGGTTCTCAGTATCTTTCGAGAATTTTTACGATGAATTTACATAATTACGTTTTCTCTTACTCGTTTCCCTCCCCTTTTTTAATTCTCTCTCTCTCTCTCTCTCTCTCTCTCTCTCTATATATATATATATATATATATATATATTTCTTTTTTTTCTTTTCTTAAGATTTATCAACAAGAATGAATTTCGTCGGGAGCATAGTACTCGTACTCCTCTATTCCGTTCTCTTTTTTTCCAACTTAATAAATGAATAGAAAGAAATCGAATACGAATTAGGATAGACGAGGGTTCGATCTTTATGAGAGTTACACACGTACGTCACTTATGACTGAGTTTCCTGTCATGGATATAACGCGTAACAGGTGGCACGAAATTGTCCGCTTTTGCACGAAAAAGTCTCATTCGGTTATATTAGAAAAGTTATTCTCTGAAACGCAGAAAGAAATTGGTTCGGTCGATGTCCAATTGGTAGGGTGGATCGTAAAGCTGATTCGCGAGCCAGTGTTTTCGCGTGACGAATTTTCTCATTTCCTTCGGGATCCTTTTAACGTTGTCACCGGAGAGATGAAAGAAGAATTTGTTTACTTAATTAAAAGACCGACAAAGAAAAATACTCTGTTTTGCCGGAGGATGGATAAGAGAGTTCCTCTCTTGTATAATCAAAGAAGATTTCCTACAATAATGAAAATTCTTGTTTTTTAGATATTTTCATATATATGAAATGTATATATATATATACATTATATATATATATATATATATATATATATATATATATATATCTTTTATCTACCTCTCATCGTTCACCGATAATTAAGTTAATATATACGTCCAACGTGGTTCCATGGTATTTAAAAAGAAGCGGATTCGTTCTCGTTCTAATTAGCTCATTACTACAGGTTAAACTTCTCGTAATATTAATTACTTCCGCATGTTTGACTTCATTGACGTTGGTAGGTTTAATTTAATGAGAAGACGAAAATACGAAATCTGAATTTTTTTGTTTTCTAAAAAGAATAAAGACACCTGTCAGACATTTTGCCGAGAGAAATTTAATGACGTTCAAAATGGAGGAGATACGCTAATTTGAGATAGAATATACGTCGACGTGGAGGTAGAATGACGAGACAAAAAAAGAAGGAGAATAGATAAATAGATAAATGAGTAGATAGAGAAAAAGAAAGAAAAAAAGAGAGGGAGAGAAAGAGAGAGAGAGAGAGAGAGAGAGAGAGAGAGAGAGAGAGAAATTCTATACATAGATTTATTTATTTTTTCTTTTTATTTGTATATTTTTTTCTTTCTTTTTCACATTAAAATGTATATTATACAACATAATATATTTCAAAAATTATATTATCTATTCCGTCAACGATATACTATGGTGGACATGAAAGCATTGTCACTATTTATAATATATTGTATTTATTATGAAACTATAGAAACGTTATTGGCCATATAGGATATATTGAAATGGACTGATAAGAAACTAATGGGTTTAGCTACTGGATCCATCTCTTTTTTATTTTTATTTCAAATCAAAAAACACGCGAGTGTTGTTAAAGATAAAAGTATCATAACGAAAATGTATTCGGGAGCCTTGTTTTGTATAGTTCGTAGATACGAGGAATGTTCTGTTTATTCTTTTTTCCCCTCGCTCGCCCTCCCCCCGCCGGTTTTTTCCGTTTTCGTTTATTTTTTTTTTTTTTTTTTTTTTTTCTTTTTTTTTCCCCTTTTTTGTTTCTTTTACTCACGCGAATGTAATCGAAACGTTTCGAATGACGGAAACCATATCGATATTTGCAATTCCATAAAGTTTTTGATCTGTCGACAAAAGAAAGGAGCGATATTCCATTAATGCATCTTTCAGATTCAACAAAGAAAGTGTACTCGTGTAAATTATGTGTAAGACAATGGAAAGCAAGAGGATTGTCCTTGTTTTAAAGGTATCGAACATGACACGTTTGTTTTTCCTAGATAGGATTTCTCTAAGCTTTGGGAATATCATAGAGGCACGAAGAAAAAGTAGAAGAATCAAGAAGAAGAAGAAGAAGAAGAAGAAGAAGAAGAAGAAGAAGAAGAAAGTTGGTACATGTGCCGAGGCAGAAGCTTCGTCCGGATTTCCTTCAAAAGCTTCCATCTCTTGGAAAGAAGAAAGTTTTGAGGGTGATGGAGGTTTTACGGGGGGAGAAGGTACGAAGGAAGTAGCGAATTTCTATATTTCCAGCTACGGCGTAACCGCTGTCCATGTAATGGCCGCAACTTTTGAGCAATGTCTGTCCTTGTCTTTTTCACTCTCTCTTTCTCTCTTTCTCTCTCTCTCTCTCTCTCTTTCTCTCTTTTTTCTCTTTGCTTCTGTCCTCAAACGGGAAGCATCCACTATAACTAACCAACCACTCACCTGAATTTCAAACTTTTTAAAAGATTGTCCGTCAACGTCCCGATGTTCCCACTCTTGCGGGAAAATATTAATGTAACGTAAAAAGATTCGTTTATAAAAAAAAAAAAAAAAAAAAAAAAAAAAAAACTATTTTCACGTATTTTCTTTCGAATATGAAAGCCAGTAATAAGTTCGTCAGATTCAATATCTAAATTCAGAAAGATATATTTTGTGAAATTCCAATAGAAAAAGGACTAATCGCTTTTTTTTTTTTTTGTTTTTTTAATAATCTTACTTAAAGACCGACAACTATTATTAATTTCGCGTTAGTCAAAACTCGATTAAATGTATAATAAAATTCAACATTTTCTTTCTTCGACGAGATAACGTAGAACAATTCTTATTATTTTTTCTTTTTTTTTTTTTATACATATAAACAGACAGACTAAGCTTATCTCATGCAAAAAAAAATAGTCCTAAAAACGAATTAGAAAAAGATTTTAAATATCACGACTACGGAGCTCATGAATTTTTTACAAAGTCGTCGTCTATCTATTTAAAAGCATAGCACGAGCGCCCTTTCATTTCTGCACGTTTACCACTCTGAAATTTACTCTCGCTCGAATTTAAAAGTTTTTAAAAGATTGCCTCTGTGTAAACGTCCTGCTCTTTCGTACCTTCATTTGAGAAAAAAAAGGGAACGGAAAGTAGAAACTGTCAAGGAAAGACGACATTTCGCTGCTAACTTTTTTCTTATTTTCAATTTGACCCTCAAATACAATCGCATAGTCTACAAAGGACGTACTGAAGTTCGTTCTTATGGAACTTTTGTGTATACCTCCCCTCCCCACGCCCCCCACCCTCGACTCCCCCCCCACAAAGGAATTAATTTAATAGTATCTAATACATTATACAAAGTAGTAAGGGCAATAAATAAGTCATTAGCAATTAATTTCTATTAATTTTGTCAACTAATTATTATTGCTTATGTTATTTGTTATTCGTACTTTCATAAAAAAAAAAAAAAAAAAAGAAAAAAAAAGAAGAATTCAAAATATTCGATGAATCAATAATTTCAACAGAATTATACTCTCTATAATATAATATCAAATGGTACATAGAAGATATCGATTTTATTCTAATTACCTATCATCACTTATTAGTTCAAGAAAAAACGATATAAATTACTCATATATCAAAAATTCAACTAAAACCTACGAACAGAAACATTCGTGTTCACGTTAAACGAAATTCTTGTGGCAGACAGTTCGATCATGGAGTCGGCTTAAAGTTCGAAGAAATCGAAAAAAAAAATCGTTTTTATACGTTCAAGTGTCCGTTACTTTCGAACGTTCGCGAAGCCTTGAAGAAAGGCAAGCGGTTGTGCTTTTACTCGTGCATAAAACTCAGGAGCTCGATGCTTTTGTTCCATCGTTGAGTACTGGGTTTAAAGCGGCGAAACCGTGTGGCAAAAGGGACGAAAAAAAGAATGGAAACGGAACAACACCATTTCCATGAAGTGAGAGGGAAGAAGGATAAAGAACGAGAGAGAGAGAAAGAGAGAGAGAGAGAGAGAGAGAGAGAGAAAGGGATGAAGGGAGGAAAGAAAAGAAAAGGAAAGAGAAGCAAAGAGGGGAATCGAAGAGAGAAATCTATGGTCCACGTCTTTCATGCAACGTGCAACGCGAGATTCGATGCTTTCCGTCCTCATCGAATTACGAACGACTCCCGGCCCTTGTTCTCTCCATTCCTTCTATCTCTCTTTTATCGAATCGACGTCACTGATATATACGACGTCATGTGTCATACGTCATTCCGTAACGACCCGATGTATCGTGCATGTACAATTTATCAACGTCGAATGTGCAACGATTTTTTTCTCATTAAAGGGTAAAGTAGCTTCGGGACCATTTTGACATTTTTCGAAAGCTCGTAAACTCCATTTCCACGGACATATTTTTATATTTGAAAAATTATGACATTTATTTATTCTTGTTTTCTTGTTTTCTTCTTTTTTTTTTCTATCTTTTCTCTCTTCCATCTTGTATTCATACTCGATGACGATCATATAGTACTTCATTAATCTCTTATTATTAATCTCAATATCCATTTGGATATATAGATTTATTTAATATTTACGAATGTTTTTTTTTATCTTCTTTAAATCGATTTGGCAAAAGATAATTGAATAATTCAGATCTTAGATAGGAGCAACAACGAAATAGTTTTAGGTTATCGCTAAGCTTGGAAACCCTCCTTAACTAAAGTTGCCTCCGGGAATTTCTTTCCTTCTCGTTTTTAGTCGACGTTCGACATGAAAAGACTTCTTAAACTTTGATACCACCTCATGTCCGGAAGCAATGTTTACTCGCTTCGGAATAATAGCAGAAGGTTTTCGAAGGTTGCGCGAAGAGAAAGTTCATCGAAGAGAGATAGAGATAGAGATGGAGAGAGAGAGAGAGAGAGAGAGAGAGAGAGAGAGAGAGAAACAGAGAAGGAGATTATCAATCAAGATGACAGCGATATAGGAGAGATCCATGCCGCATTAGTCTCCGCCTCGTGGATTCGCTCGTGGTGCCAATCACTGAGAAAACCGAAAGTCTCAAGAGACGTAGGGTTCGCAACCCTTGCCGAACAAGTCTTGGCATCGAAGCCGTCAACGCGACGATCCAATCTATCTTATCGACGTTTCGATTTTATAAGATTTTTATTTACGATCTTCGATATTTATTTTAACGTATCATGATTTACATATTTTCTAAACTTTTTTAACTATAATAAATTATAAATATATTTTCATTTTTCTATTGTATATTTATTCTTTCAATCGAAGGAAAATATTTAATTATTATAACGAATAGAGAATTTATATTTACGTTTTGAAATTTCACTTCGATAAATTAAATAAATTAATTCTTTGAAGATTAATCATTACATCATAGAAATGTTTAGATCCCATTAGCGAATATTAATTCTCGAAAGGAGTAGAAAAATCTTTGATATTTTTCCGTTTTCCTTTTTCTTTTTCTTTTTCCTTTTTTTTTCCCCCTTTTCTTTTCCATATCTCGCATGATTCATATAACCAATTTTTAGTATTTTTGGTTGTCTCTCTCTCTCTCTCTCTCTCTCTCTCTCTCTCTCTCTCTTACAATCGAATGGCTATTAAATCGGCCGAAACATTTGATTACACGAATAATAATTACGAACGAGAGAGTGCACACGATTAATTGCAGTCCGTAGGGAGATACGATATTCGACGAGAATTTATCTTTGATGTTATACGCGGCACAATCGCATGGTCCTGTTCGACGAAAGAGATTCGTTGAAACGAGAACGAAAGAGAAGGAGGGATCATCGAGTTTCTGTGTTATGTGTTATCGAGCACGGCCTATCTTCCCTCCCTAGCGTACCGTAGCAATTAGTTTAATTAATATCATCACTAAAATTAATAAGGTAAGCATCCTGCATGTCATACAATGGCGACGTTAACTCTGTTTTTTGATGATCGATACACACGACGTTTCATAAATAGTTTTGAAATAATTTCACGAGGACATTTTGAAACGAGGAATAAATAAGAAGAAAGATGAAGAAGAAGAAGAAGAAGAAGAAGAAGAAGAAGAAATGACAGATCTTTCAGGCGACGTTTGAAGTTGGCCTATAATTATGGACAAAGAAAGTCCTTTAAAAAGTTCACGTTAATGCGAAAGAATTTGTGAATGACCTTGCTTACGAGAGAGAGAGAGAGAGAGAGAGAGAGAGAGAGAGAGAGAACAAACAGAACGAAACAAAAAGAACGAACTTATGTGTGTGAAAGAGAAAGATAATGACAAGCCGCATATTCGTACGCGTAATATCCTAGTGACAAATATATCTCAAGGGAGTAAAACGCTGGTGACGGAACATTCTAAAAACTAAAAGCTGGCGTAAAAAGCGTCATGTGGTCCTCACTCACTCACTCTCTCTTTC
This sequence comes from Vespa velutina, assembly GCF_912470025.1. Taxonomy (NCBI): domain Eukaryota; kingdom Metazoa; phylum Arthropoda; class Insecta; order Hymenoptera; family Vespidae; genus Vespa; species Vespa velutina. The sequence continues at coordinate 15,330,592 of NC_062189.1, forward strand.
TCTTTCCAACATATATCTATAGTCCATTCGGCTTACTATGTGAAATGTACAAAAACAGGACACATATACGTAAGCACGAGAAGGTTCGCATGTTGGATGTATTTTATATGACACTGTATATCGTCACACGATGTTGTCCCGCTTGGAACAGGTTGGCCGAGTTTCTTTGTGTTTGTTGTATTTCGCGAACGCGTTCAAAGATAGACAACGTCGATTTTCTCTCTCTCTCTCTCTCTCTCTCTCTCTCTCTCTCTCTCTCACACACACACACACACACATTCACTCGCTCTTTAAACTCTGAAATCCAAGAGATGCGACACACGAAAGCTCGCACGACAGCTATTGGCTTCTTTTTCTGCTACCTCGTCTTCTGAACGTGTCAGTCTATCTCTGTATCTCTGTCTTTGTTTCTCTCTCTCTCTCTCTCTCTCTCTCTTTCTCTCTCTCTTTGTCTCTCTTTTTCTTCTTTTATTATAGCAATAAAAAGTTATGCTACGATCGTAAACGAATTGTCATAAACATGTGTGTAATCGATCGAGTTAAGATTTTCTTGTCATAAGAAATTTTTGTCAGGATCGTTTTAACGCATATGTTAAATCTACGATCACGATGTAGATATATCTATATATCATAAGATATACTTATATATTTCTGATCCGTACTCACTTTTCCATCTGGACTGCATACTTTGATCCCCGCAAGCGAGACTATCAGGAGAACAGGCGTGGACCGATCGCTGTACTGAAACAAAACGGACGACGTCATATAGGCGATCGAAGTGTGCGTGCGAGAATTAATTAATGTATTCGATCGATTTAATTGCTCGAGATGGAATAACATCGTTCCCAACGAGAGAGTGTGCCATGCAAATATGCGGAGGATCGGAGATTCGATTACCGAACGGACGCCTGTTATTCGAGGTGAAACGTATTATTCTCTGTCTTTTGTCAACTGTCTATTCAACGGCGAGCTTCTCTCTCATTGGTAGAAATTAATTTCTCTGGCGTTTGAATAAATGCCGAATTAAATATCGAATAAAATGATTACGTTTGAGTTTTTCGACTATTTTGTGAAATAATTAAAAACGCTAATCGAATTCGAGTAAATTTAATAAAAATCGGATTAGTTTTTTTTTTTTTTTTTTTTTTTTTTTGTATCCAATAATATACGAAAGAATTGGAGAAAGGAAAGTAACTTTTCTGCGAGATGTTCCTTTAAGATAAAAAGAAAAAAAAAAAAAGAAAAAAAAAAGAATAATAAAAAGTAGAAAAAAATAAAGAGTAAAAAGGAAATAAAAAAAAATAAAACAGAAGAAAAAGAAAATAAATAAATAAAAAGGAAAAAAAGAAAAATACGTACCGGCCGCTCAGAGACAAAGCCACGACGGCGTTGTTCTTCCTTCGAGTTTGCCATTGTTTGGACGTGGAGAAAGAAAAAGGGAAGATAGAGTAGAAAGAAGGGGGATGACTTCTCAACGTGGGAGAAAAGGTAGTATCGTGCAAGTAGAAGCTTTTCGAGCGGTCGTCTAATTTCGAAAATTGAAAAGTTGGCAAAGTGAGCCGTGTGAGAATGAAAATGTTGTCGGTGTGCGTCATGAAACGAAGGACAAAGATAAAGAGAAAGAGTAGGATATCTATTGCGTGTATATACATAAAAATACCTATAGATCATTGTTTCAACATCTCATTAAAATCGATGAATCTATTACATGGAATATGATAAAAGATCAACGATATAATTATATTTGCTTGTAACGTAGGAAGTAATTTTTTTTTTTTTAAATGAAGAAGTCTAATATCCTTTTCTATTTCGAAGAGAAAGAACACCACCCATGGTGTAGGTATACAGCCTACACCATGGTTATTAGCAATGTCATAGTACGATCACGACATTCTCCAATATGACTGCTATTGAGCTAGAAACCATCACAACGATGTTCGAGACGAAAAGAGAAGTTCTCGGCACCCATTTCGGGGGCACCCATAGAGTGTTGCTAGCTTTGTTCACCGAGGGTGATTAAAAAATTGCTGAGTGAGTCGCGTCGGCAGAGAGAATCGACGTAGACGAAGGTAGAATGGAGTGAGAAAAAAAGACGAGAAGAGAAAGAGGAAGAATGAAAGGGAAGAGGGAAAGAAAGAGATAAAAAGAAAAAGGGAGAGGGGGGGGGAGAGAGAGAAAGAGAATCATTGGTAGTATGGTTGGTGTGTACGAGCATTAAATGCATCGGTTACAACCCCGAATGGGCTCTTGACGTGATCGGAAAACCTTTTGGATAGGACTCTGGTCGCGTACGTGCTTTCCTATCGACTATCACCTTTAAAAGATGTAACAGGATATTTCTCGAAGGTGGAAGTTAGTTATGGAATACGTCATAAAGTTCATATCGTTAGAAACGGATTAAATATCAGGAAATAGTGAAAATAGATTTTAACAATACTATTACTGTATCGATAATAAATCGCTAAACGTCATGATTATCGATGAAGATTTATTTGGAAGATCACATGCGATCACGAAATTTCACTTTAATATCAGTTTTAAATGAGTAAAAAAATTTATAAACGACACGGAAGATAATTTTTTAAAATATGATGCATTTCATTGCCAACAGAAATGAAAAATTCTAGAAACATATTCGTAATCATTATTACTCAGAGGCTAGTATTTCTAGTTGAAAGATCCTTGAAATGGAGATGAGCATGGTAGAATATTTTTTTTCTTCCAGGCAACATCGTTCAAATTCTTTTTTTTTCTTCTTCTTCTTCTTCTTTTCTCTTTTTTTTCATTTTTTTTTTTTTTGTTTTTCACTCATCCCTCAGTACGTGTCGTTCTTCTCCCTTTCCCCATTTGCCTCACTGCTCACCCACATCTGCATAAACTGACACTCGCTCGATTTAGTCTTTTTTTTTTCCTCTCTTTCTCTCTGTCTCTCTTACTGTTATCCTCTCCATTCCCTATTCCGTCTTCTCTTGCTGCAAGTGGTCGATGATTGTGCGCGTCCGGACAGGAAGACGCAGAGAATCGTCGTCGTTTCTACCTGAATCTCGTTCAACGAGAGAGTCGAACGAATTGAAATGAGAAATTAATTGGTTTGTCGTCTGCAGGCGACTGCACCGACTCTTTACCGTTTCTCTCACTTAGGATGCTGGCGGTTCACGCGAGTTAACCGAGATACTAGAATTGGCTTTCTGGATGGAGAGAGAGATTCTTCGATGATGACTTGCAGAACTTCGTTCTTTTTGTTTTCTTTTTTCTTCCTCAAAGTGTTAATCAAGCGGATAAACGATTTTATTGATTGAAAAAAAAAAAAAAAAAAAAAAATAAATAAATAAATCAAGAGAAAATATAGAAAATTTATAACGAATTGTTTCGATTTTAATATAATTCTTTTGTTTATATGTAAATCGTTTCATTAATAATAACATTCGATAAAAACAAAACAAAGCAAAAAATGTGAGTAGAAATGAATCCTTCTTATTCTCTCAACAAAATCATATGCTATCATAGGGATGGACAAGACTGTATATGTTATATTCGAAGTTCGTAAAATCGTTTTATCGAAGAGTCCCGTGTCATAAAATCCTCGAGAATGGATCGTAAAAGGCATAGTTACGAGCATTATGATTATCGGTGAGTCACAATGATATACAAAATATCATTCGAAGATCAATTATTATCGAGGGAATTACCAAGAGGGATTTTAATTTAATGCGGACAGCCTGCATTATCTTTGTCCACGTGTTTGTGAATTTATTGGCCGGTTTGTCTTTTTTCTTTCTTTCTTTCTTTTTTTTTCTTTTTTTTTCTCTTTTTTTTTTTTTTTGTTTTTTTTTCTCTATTAGAATTACTTCCACAAAGTTTCTCGTTATCATTGTATATTCTGTTATATTCAAGTATTCTTCCATATCTTTTATTAATTCTCCCTTAGAAACCTTATTGTTTTGTTAATTTCGAAACTAAAACTAAACTTTTGTAAATTTCGGGACTAAAAAAGAAAAATTGCTTCTTACTCAATTAACTAGTTTGAGTATAACAACTGGCCAGTTTCCTACGGAATAAACGTATAAACGCGAGAGAAGACAAAAGTTATAATTTTCGAAATGTTCGAGCGATTCCGTGGGCACTTCTAACGAGTGCCCGTGAATTCCAAGCACCGAAAACTACGTTAACTTCGATTCGGTCGAAAATTTATCAGGCGGATTTGGTACGGCCAAGTTGGCTATTCAAATATTCGCATTCAGAGCGGAGTGCATCTGAAAATCGCATGAAAGCGGGTTTTAGGATCGAGAGAGAAAACGATTCAATGGTTGATCGGTAATTCACTGATCAACTAATGGTCGAAGGCAATCTTAAAGACCTTTGAAATCTGGAATATACCTTCCGAACGTTCACCCTAAAGCTGCTCGTAAATTCTACTTTTGAAAAGCTCGAATCATCGAAGTGGAATGCGAGAAAACCAATTAAATGAAACGATTCTAGTCCGTATGACTTTACGTCCTTGAGGCATTATCTCTTATTACAATAGGTCAAGGTTTACTGATAAATCAATTTCAAATGATCCTATAATCTTTTGCCTCGTTTATAGGACCCATAAGTTTTATTTAAAACTTGAATAAAATCTGATTATTGTATTATCGATAAGATCAAAGAATTAATACATGTTTATTCATTTAAATGGAATCTAAATCAACCATTGGCAAATGTATAATAGATCATACGAAAACAGTGTGAATGAAGTAAAAGCGAAAAAACGTATGCACGATTTGAAAAGTATCTCATTCAATTTGACGTAGTAGACATAGGAAATATATGGTAGTTCAAGCTGATCTCTCTTTTCCGTATTCGAAGTGGCATAAACGCTTTATCAGCTGCGATAACCTTGAATGGCCAGTGAGATTCAATGTCTGGCCGCAGTTTCGTTTTTCAGCGGAAAATAGCCAACGAGCGTAAGTGAAAGTTATACGGGCTTTTCCTTTCACATCGTGTTCATACCATAAGAGAGGGAAAGAGAGAGAGAGAGAGAGAGAGTGATGGAAAGAGACAGAGAGAAAACTGCGGAAGGGAAAACGCACACGAGACGTAACGAAACCACTCGTTCTGTCGGCTCTCCGCGTATGAAGTTCGCTTTAATACGTTCGAGAATAGGGCCTTCCTTTCAACCGCTCCCATTTTACTTGTTTTTTTTTTTCTTTTCTTTTCTTTTTTTCCTTCTCTTTCTTCTATATTTTTTGTGTTGCAGGAAGTAGGTACACGCGAGCGAGAAAATGCGGTGAATACGCATTTTCTACGAGTATTAACGTTATGAGCATCGCGAAAAGATCGTCGCGAGTATCCGGACATGCTGTGGAAGTCGCTCAAATTATACAATGCGAAACCACACGAAGGAGAGGAAGAAGAAACGTGGGATAGAGGGAACGTGAATTTTATGAGGCTCTAGGATATACGGGATGTAGCATTAAAATGGTACCACCTGAATATATTTCTTGTTTATTGATGTAAAAGTGTGTTAGGGTAAAATTTTAAACCATTTTTGGGGATAATAATAGTTAATCTTTTTTTTTTTTTTTTTTTTTTTCTTTTTTTTTTCATAAAGATACGGCAACTCGTTTTATAAACATTCGAATGTTGAATTATTTATTGAATTTCTTGTTTTCTTGTCGGATACTTGTAATCTATTGAATCGATATTTCGATCGAATCTAGAGCGAAACTTTATTATAATTTTGAAATATCGAACGAAACATTTCGAAATAAGAAAATTTCCACATTTTATCGTTGTGTGTGAAAACTTCAATAAAACAGCTATATATATATATATATATCCATAGATTCGTATTGGTATTAAATCATGTCAAAGATACGACGATTGCGGGAAAAAAATTTTTAGAAAAATAAAAATGCAACGATCGTATCACCTACGTAAAATGAAATAAAAATATTTTAATAACTTAAACGTGACTTTGACTTTCTTCTTACTTGTCTCCTTTCTAACTTTGGATTGATTATAATTTTCATAATATTACGACGATAATTTTTCGTCGATAATTTTTCTGAGAAAAGTTTTTCCTTTACGATCACATTATTTTATATTTTTACAATGTCGATATCTGAGAAGACTAAGATAAATTTATACAAAGATTGGAATAGAAAAGAAATAAGATGAAAGAAAATTTGATATACTTTTTCAATTTATCCTTTTGCAATTATAAATAAAGAACGAAGAGAACCGCACATTTCCATTACAGAAATAGTAACTAACTACGTGGATTTACCACTTTTAAATTCTTAAGAGCGAGAGAGAGTGAGTGAGTGAATAAGTGAATGTGTTGTATGTATGTGTATGTGTGTGTGTATGAGAGAGAGAGAGAGAGAGAGAGAGAGAGAGAGAGAGAGAGAGAAAGAGAGCATCGACAAGATTTGCAAATCAGATTTTACCGAATGGCGTTCATTGTTTATCGATGTAACTGGAAATTTTCAACACTCGAATAACGTTTTATAATACATCATTGCGACGTGGAAACGATTGGAGGCTCTCGCGAGTTTCATTTGATAGTTCGCGGTGGTCAACGTTCACGGAGGCACAAGAGAGCTAATAAATAAAACGGTTCGATCAGTCGATCTCTCTCGTATCTCGTTTCCGTGTAAATCTATTTTTACACCGTGGCTCCTACGGACATTTGATGTAAATCCCTGTGCCTCACCTCGTTTGCATACTTTTCGAAGTATTCTGTGGATTCTATATACTTTCCTATCCTCTCTCTTTCTCTCTCTCTTTCTCTCTCTCTCTCTCTCTCTCTCTATGGTCTCTGTCTCTGTCTCTCTGTCTCTGTCTCACAACAGCAGCAGCAGCAGCAGCAGCAGCAGCAGCAGCAGCAGCAGCAGTAGATCCGATTAACGGATGTATCAGATATTGCACGCCCTCCTGCCTGCAAGTATTAAACGTTACAAGGGGATATGCACGCGTTTCTATATACATCCACGTATACATCTATGTACATAGTTGCACATAGACGTTTCGTCATACACATATGTTTACGCCTTACCCTTGTGGTTGTACATTTTCAAGGATAATAGATAACCTTACGGGGCTAGCCTGTGGGGACCAGGTTGCCATGGGAATAAGCCAGCGACCTCTAATGGAGATGGATTTCCGCATCGGTGGATGTAACCTCGCTGGATGACAGATAAGCTTCGAAATTTTACATTCCATCTTTCTATGTGTTGCTTTCGCGGTACTCATGGACCACCCCCACGATACATACCTTCTTGTTATATCACGAACGTATGTGATTTGTCGAAGAAGAGGAATGTAGGATATGGATAAGGTGAATACGATATGAAACTGTATGATGGATACAGTATGATGGAGTGAACCGGTAGGTTTCAATACATAGCTTTTATTAGTAGTTGTTACCTTGTTGAACACATACACACACACAAAAACATATACTGAGTGTTAGAGAAATGAGTACAGAAAGCGTACTATATAATATAATAGAATAATCATTAATTTGATAGAAATTAAAAAATGTATAATCAGTATGGATTGAAAAAGAAATAATAAAATTATTATATATGATTTATGAATGCTTAGATGTAGAAATCTATAGAAAGACGTATGTCTCTTGAAAAGACAAGAACCGCTTGTGAGAGAGCTTTGACTTTAAACGCCAACGCTATTTGCTATCGTAATAGAGCGTAACGGAGCAGTCATCGACCGATTGATGCGTCTACAAAAGCATCTCTTCTCTTCTCTTCTATTCGAATGACTACGACCATCGAAATGTTGGTTCTTGCCTTTCACGCTTTATTTGTTCTCCCCGACAGGATCGAGAGAAGTGTTTGTCTGAGAACTCGAGTGACTCACTCGATCATGAATAAGATTCAATCAAATCGAGAAGTGAAGAACGAGGTTGCATTGATTAACGTTCCTTTTTAGAGAATTAGAATAGATTTCCATGAAATTTCATAGACGTGGAGAAAATCCTCGCGCACCTTTTAATTTCACTATCAGCGATAACGAATTGCATGAGAAGAGAAAAAAAGAAAGAAAGAAAGAAAGAAAAAAAAAAGAAAGTGAAATAGAAAAAAGAAAAACGATATTGATCGATCCGTTCGCAACGAACGAAGTCGATAGAATTTTTTTGACGAAAACTCGTTCGTCCCGTTTGAAACGGGATCGATTAGGATGTCAATTAGGCCGTACAAAGGGGTCGATTATAAAATGCATTTCGTTGCAAAAGAGATTAATCATGGATGCGTGACGTTGGCATGCATCGGTAGTCCTCTAAGTAGAGACAGGACAGTCGAGGGTTATCGGCGTGCTATTAACTTCCGGATGTTTGAACTACATTGTCCGTTGACAGCAGGGACATTAATTTGTCCGATGCATGGAATGAATCATTCGAGTTCAAGAACGGAAACTATTGCGTGATCCATTAAGGAAATACAATTTCGTATCGTGCTATTATGATATTCTCTTTTAGAATGGCGCGAGTTTTCACTCTCTTCGAATTATATCCTTTTATTCTATAGAGTTGAATTGGAGTTTTCGTTTAAATAATTAGCAATGTTTAAATAGCAACGAAAACAGTGACATCATTGGCTTCGATACGCATAAACATTATCGTCAAGTGGAGTATATTGATATTTTCCATTGTGGAATAAAACTGTAATGATTAAATGAGAAAAAAAAAAGAAAGAGGAAAAGAGAAAAAAAGAAATGAAAACAAAACAAAAATATAAGTTTCATTTCCCACCGAGAACATTGGTATATTTCGACTGTAATAATAATGTTATGAAATTTTGTATTATTCTGAGTTTCCATATTTTAACGTATATCGTAACGGACTACTGTTAAATTATAATTCTGCTTGTAGTGAATTAATTAATTAGTTATATCAACAATATTCATGAATTATTAATACAATCGCGTAATTATATATAACATTTAACATAATATTATCGTGGCTAAACGATTTTCACGATTTCTCATGATTTTATGAAACTGGTTAGACTTTCTCATTTTTCAGTAGAACCTGTAGGGCCATTATTCCGGCATATTAGACAAGAATTTAATAACGTGCCAATATGTTTTACGTGACAACCCCTCGTATGACACGGGAGTGAAGGCCACCTAAAGGGAATGAATGCAGAGACTACGTAATAAATCAGGCAGGAGAGTAGACATACCGCGACGTTGGAAACATTTTCAAGCTTCTTGATTTAAGGGTCGTATGAACACTTTCACCGGTCGTCTTTCAAAGTTTATGAAATATTTGAGTTCAAAGCGAGATAACAGATTTCTTATAGAAAATATTTATTTAACCAGGTGGATGAATATTTTTTTTTTTTTTTTTTTTTTTTTTTTTTTTATTTTATTTTTTTTTTTTTTTTTCTTTTTTTTATAAGAGAAAGAATTATTAATTTTTTTTTTATTAAACTGTTATAATTGCAATCATTCTTCTTTATGATAGTTCAAATAACTTTTCCTTTGGATTGCATAATATACTTCCTTAAGTCAGAGCCATTTCTTCAGTCTAAAGTAGATGCTGACATCAACGGCAGTTATGATTTGAATTATTAATGCTAACTTCCTACGGATATAGCCGGAAGATTTGTATTTCTCATACATTTACGACATATACATATTTTGTCGCCCTCTCTCCTTGTAGTTCAGTAAATGCACGCGATTTCTTACTTCTTCCTTCCCGCCCCTTCCACCCCGATCAAATAAATATTCGAAAGGGAAGTTTAGCGAAGAGAATTATTATCATCTACTTAACGACAAAATTTTATATCCTTTATACGATGTAAAAAAATTCACGTGTCTCAAAATTAATATCTTTTTTTATATTGGCTCATTTACTCGAAATATAGTATTCGATTATGGGAAGGAATAAGATTTAACGATTAATTAAAAGAAATAGGAAGCAATAGGGGAAAGATTAAAAGGGCCAAGAGCGACGAAGGGCTTGAGAAGTAAAAAGGAATATAATGAGAAAGAAAGAGGGGGAGAAGAAAAAGGAAAGATGGAGACAGATAGAGAGGGAGAGAGAGAGAGAGAGAGAGTGAAAGTGAAAGAATGAAAAGGAAAGCAGAGTGAACTGTATATAATAAATGGACAACGACAATGATATGCACATTTATATATTTACGTTGTTGCGAAATTTAATTATGATCGTCAACAATTATTTGTGAAAATCATTACCAGTTGGCTGCTTTTATACGATTGTACTAAATTGGAATGGAAACACGATGAAAGTTGAAAGGACGAAGGGTAGGAAGAGAAGGCTTCCCTTATTATAAGGCATTCTTATTATAAGAAGGTCCCCTAATTATTGTCGTGACTTAAGGAGGAAGGACTCGGCTCCTTGAAGCCACTCGGAGTACATTAAATTACGCGCTCACCGTCTTCGTCCTCATCGTCTGCTCGACAGAACACTCGTATTAAAATGCCTTCTTGTATATATATGTATATATATATATATATATATATATATATATATATATATATATATATATATATAGAGCCATATTTACATATTGAAAATATTATCGTCTATCTTTTAGAATATTTACAAGGAAATTCATGCGAGAATATAGAATTCATTTATTCTTTTAATGTTAAAAGTCATCATGGCATGGTTCTTGCTTAACCATAAATCGATCAAGAATAAAATTAAAATCATCTAAGTAGAAATAAATTACGATCGAATAAGTTAATTACAGTTGGACGTAGACAAATCTAATTTATTTCTTAATAAATCGATCTTTTGAGAATATAATTAAAAAAGAGAGAAAAAAAAAAAAGAAAAAGCACAAAGGACGCATGTCGATTCGATAAAATCGGTATCGATCGAAGATCGTACCAAGGCAAGGCATGGCGCGGCGATACGTCGTTAAATCAAAGTAATTAACCTCATTACGATGCTTATAGCTAAATTACTTTGCACACACAGCTAATTTGCATCGAACAGAGAGAGATTGAATGTCCGTTCATTAACTTGTAATAACGTAGTACTTTATATAGTTCGCAAGAAACGGGAGACTTCCTCGAAAGGCAACGATCCCAGTAATAGATATCTCCAAGTATGGTTTATAATATTATTAAAAAAAAAAAAAAAGAAAAAAAAAGTAAAATATTTATAAACAAACAATTTATCTTCTCGAACGTACCCGAATGAAAAGTTAATCGATAAATAATTTAAATGTATATTTAAATTAGAAAATTTGTAATTTCCCTAAATTATTAATTAAAAAAAAACCGTTAAGATCAAAGATTTTCACAATTTGTTACACATATATGACTCTGAATTAAACTTCATTTATCAAATTTATTATATTAAGTTAAATTAACATTATTATTTTTTGTATTAATATTTAATATATAAATCGCTTTTATATGCTTTTATATATATATATATATTTTATATATATATATATATATTGAAGTAAAAGCACATAAATCGATTCAACCTGAAAATTGCTTGCAGGTAAACGATATGTAAATTTCAGAACATATTGAATGAGTTCTGATAGGGCAATCCTCGAACCAAGAACGAAAGCAAGAGCTTCGCAGACTGAACTTTACAACGTGGTATTAGTCTCGGTCGTTCGATTCATATTGTTCACTGAGGTCCCGTCGCGTCGTTACCCTCGTCGTTTCTCTCTCCCCATTCCATTAACCCCATGAACCAACATGGCCGTGGCCATGCCGTAACCCTCGACGACCATTGACATTTTCCTTGCCCCCTACCGGGCAGTACACTCTGTCATGGACCACGTCATGCTTAACACTACGATCGACTTTTCTGTCACTCGCGTTACGTCTATTATCGCTTACACGCACGATCGATCAATTGTAATTCGGCAATAAAATACAACGAGTAGCTATATTTGTTAATGTATATGACGAAGTCTGATTATGGTTCAAATAAATTCTAAAATATTTTTCCTTATCAACATTTTCTTATAAGAAGATAAATAGATCATAAATTAATGCCGAATGCGTTTAATATTAAAAAAAAAAAAAAAAAAAAAAAAAAAAATAATAATAAACAAGTAAATAAATAAATAATAATAAAGAGAAAAAAAAGAAACAAATTCCTAAAATATTAGAGATTTTATAAATTATTTCATATAAATTCTTTATTAAAAAGTGAAGAGCTCTTTCAAGATGTGGATAATAATTATGGCTCGTTCCAAAAGCGGATATGAAGAAAATGTTTTTAGAAGTTACAATAGCTCGAGGAGAGATATAGAGAAAGTTTGTTGTCCTTCCTAACTTGGATTATACTTTTAATTTATATTTCTTCAACTGTACACGACGTAGTAACGGATTTTTCATTAATCATCGTCGCGTTTTTCGTTTTATAACTCGCGAATAATAAGGAAGCCTTTGAAGATATGAAACTTGAAAAAGAGAAAAAGAGAGAGAGAGAGAGAGAGAGAGAGAGAGAGAGAGAGCGAAAACAAGAAAAATAAGACAAATCATTTTTCTATTTGTATCCATTTCTTGTTTTATTCATCCTATATATTGAACTCCTATTATTATTATTTCCCATCTACTATGACTGTTATCGTTCGAAATCCCTCGTGAATCACGGTATGCTCTTGACATCGAAGTTCCTGCCCTTTTCCTTCGACCGGAATATAGCTAACTTTACACACACACATACATACACACACACACACACACACATACACATACACATACACATGTACATATGAATGTATACAGAAGGCAAAGTACGATGATGGTGGCCCGTCTCAACATCGGCTTTTCTTGCCTGCGCAGGCTCCCATCGTAAGAGAGATTTTGCATATTCAAACGTAGAACGGCAAGCCTGAAGCTGACTGCACCTCTCGCTTGGGTTCCGTTACCTACGCCTTCCTTTTAATTATTGCGATTAATTAAGTCGTAACAAGTCTACGTTAGTAAGGAATAGCTTACTTCGTGAACGTTTCCAACGAATCGTCCATGCTGATGGTGATGGTGATGATGGAAGTAGTAGTGTTTTGGTGAATGGTAAAAGGGACGGTAAAACGGGGGTGGGGGGGACAGGTTGGAGGAGTAAGGGATAAGGGTGAATTCATTATAGGCATCGTTAGTTGCCCTCGTGCTTTCGAACCGTATCAAACCAATTGTTCATAACAATCACATTCCATTAATACTTTAACACTTCGTTATACTTTTGAATTGCCAAGATTTCCTTTTTCTTTTTCGATTGAGAAATTGCTGAATCGTATTTCATTTCGTTAGATTCGATATTTTAATTTGTAACTTATACGCGATAGATCAAATTACTTTCTTCTCATAACTATCTGATAAAATAGATCTTTCCCGTAGAGTTAATCTCGTCTTTTAATCTCATTATTTGTTAGTTAAAGTTTTTCCTGAAACTGAATATCGGTATGTTCGAGTATGAAAGAATGAAATAAAATACTCTAGCATTTAACCACAATGACGCGAGAGGTAGAATTCTCATAAACTTTCCTCGAAATCCGTGAGTTAGGTATTACGAGCACGGTATTGCTCTTTCCTATTCTTATTCTTTTACTTTTACTTTTACCTTTATCTTATTGCGTTTTATAAAGTTAAGATAAAATAAAAGTGCACGACGTTTGTCATTATCTCTATTGAGATTTAAAATTAATTTTATGGAAGTAAATCAAATTAACGAGCGTGGTATCGAACTAATAAAAACAAAATTAATAACTTTTCGAGAAAGGAATGAAATGATACAATATTTGTAAAATCGAAAAGTGAAAGTTAGTTGAAAACATTGAAAAGAAAATGGAGAAGAACGAAATATATAGAGAAGAGTGCATCCGTGGACCGACAACGGGACTATATTTCATATTCAGCGACCCGTAACCCTTGCAATCTTCGAGTGGAGGATGGGCTAACTGGCCGGACGCCTCTGAAATTGAATCCACACAATCCAACTTGGAGAATCACCTAGCCACGGTGTAACGTATGCATTGGTTTGAGTAAATGGACGAAGGTGGTCCTCTATTTCCCTATCTCTCTCTCTCTCTCTCTCTCTACTCTCTCTTTCTTTCTATTTCCCCCTCATCGTAATTTCATTCTCTCTCACACACGATGATTTCCTACTTGTCCTTGCACGTTTTACAGAGATTCTTCTTTGTCTCTTTTTCCTTTTATTTTTATCTCCTCTCTCTCTCTCTCTCTCTCTCTCTCTCTCTCTCTCTCTCTCTCTCTCTTTTTCTCTCAATCTCTCAGCAAGCTGGGTCTGTTCATTGGGAGAGGTATCGAGAATAGCTCGATACTTTCTGCATGTGGTACAGGTTTCGTCCTCATTGGACTCCACCCACGTTTCGTGTTGCTAATCCGCTTTGTCGACCGTAACGTATGTACGTCTCGCGCGAATGCAGTGAGAAGAGGAAGAAGAGAAGAGTAAGATAGATAGATAGATAGAGAGAGAGAGAGAGAGAGAAAAAGAGAGAAAGAGAGAGAGAGAGAGAGAGAGAGAGAGAGAGAACAACGAACAGACTCCACGACCTATTCGTCGAATTTACTTTTCTTTTTCTCTTGCTTGACGCACGTTCGGATTTGGCTAACGAACCACACGTATCTACCTGAACATTATCTCACTGTTAGCTTACAGTCCAGTAGTATGTTCGGATTTTCTTGTTACTTCTAGCTTCTCTTTTTTTTTTTTTGTTGTTTTTTCCCCATACGTTATGCTTTTCTACGTATTAGCTTTTATTTTTTTATCCTTTTTTTTTTTTTTTTACATTCATACGTTCGTTATGACAATTTCACGGTAAATGATAATGCGTTTTAACGATCATAATCTTCGTATTCTTTTGAATAAAAATTTAGCCCCATATGAAAGTAATTTTACATGGATACCTATCGTCCGTTTGATCATCCGCGTATCGCTTTGTACGTAAACGAAGTTATTTCGCATACAGGTATCTATGGTAGCTCACGGATTCATTTATTCGGACGCAAAAATTCAATTTCTTTTATTTCTCGTTGATTTGTCCGCTGTCAACGAAGTGCTCTTATAATGCGGAGCTATTACCGGTTCAGCACGAACTTTTAATTAACGAGCGCTTTAAGCTGGAGTAATTGGAGTGGAACGATCTGTCATTTGTAGAGAAAAACAAAAAAAACAAAAATAGAAAGAAAGAAAATTCGAAGCAAATATGCGAATCGATTTATTTCCGAGTTCCGTGTCTACGATAGTAATCAATGACACGAATAGTTCACACGTATGTACGACGACGTGCCGAAGACGGTCACAAATCTTTTCGGAAGATATAAGAAATGAAAGAATAAAGAAAAAATTGTCATATATTTTTTTTTTAACGAAATAAGTTTAACATATCATCTATAATAGATATATGTCTTTTATATATATATATATATATATATTTATTTAAAAAAAAAAATTAATTTAAATTTATAATAATATTTAATTCACATTTTTTTTTAACAAAAAAAAAATATATATATATATATACATATTCACATAACAAGAAAATTGCTGAACGTATCACAAATTTGTGTTTGTGTTATAGATACAAAAGCTGTACTCAACGTTTGCCTCTCAAAGGGATAGCAATTATTTTGCCATTTTCAGCGCGTAATCGTGCGGCTTCGACTTCTGTTTGCCCTCGCAGTGAAAACCGTAAAAATGGAAACGAAATTGCGGTACGCTTACTCTCTCATGCAATATACATTTCGCGATTTATCGGTATGGCCGTTAATTGGCCAAAGTCGGAGAATCGGCAGAGATCTCAATAATTATCTTCTTGTCAGTGCCAGAGAAGCGCTTTAATTAAACGAAGGAGAGCCATTCTTATTGCCAATTACAAAGACGCTGTAAACGGATCTTTTCCTACTTCTCGAACTGAGAGAGAGAGAGAGAGAGAGAGAGAGAGAGAGAGAGAGAGAGAGAGAGAGTCCAAGGAGAACTTTCGATGGATCGAGATTGAACGTTCGAAGAGATGAACACGAAAAAAAAGAGTAGAAGGAGAAGAAGGTGACTAAGAAGAGATAGATGAAGGCGGGAAAAATGGATGGTCGTCGTAGACGATAGATATAGAAAATAAGAAGAAATCAATTAAAAATTAACGCCAACGAATTATTAAGAAACACTCTGAGACTCTTGGAGACTTACCGATACGAACTTACGAATTGGATACGGTCGGCGTGGATGAAGTTTTGTGGGACAAGGGGGTGGAATTGCTCAAGAATGAAATAACTTTGAACTCGTTACTTTCTTTCCATAGAAACTTTTAACTCTTCGAGTTACTCCTCGGGATTGTTATTAACGGTGGAAAGTGGAATTAAAAATTTTCCTTGGATTATCTGATATCACTATCGCAAAGACTTAACGTTCGTTTAACAAAATAAATAAATAACTATCTATATCGGTACTACGATTAAATTCGATTTTAATTGTAAGTCATTATAAAGACGAGCTTTATTAAATTTCGATAAATTTCAATCCCGTAAAAATAATTAATCAATCTATAATCTATATTCTGTTAAGAAAATTCAAAGCTTTTCAAATCTATTCTTTTAAATTGGTTCAATAATCCATTCGAGTTCCTTTCGTAAAAGGATGTTGGAGGAATCCTTCCTCGTTCTTTAAAGAAAAAGAGAAAGAAGAAGAAGGAAACAAAGAAAAAAAAGAAAGAAAGAAAAGGAAAGGAAAAAGAAAAAAAATAGAAAAAAAAAAAAAAACGAGCAAACTTTTCGTTTGTTTAAGGAAACCACCAGACGTGGTTAGGAATACGTGAAAGAGGCGTGGTAACCCTCATCACCCCTTTGGACTCCGCAACCCTCATCGACGTACAACCAAATATCCCTCTTTCCTTCCTCCCTTCCGTTCTTCGTCGCGTTTCGTATGCAGCCAAACACGTTGAGCCATTCGCACGCGAAATTTATTCATCGGGCCACCCTTGCTTCGATTCTCCATTTCTCTCTTACTCTTGTTACTCATCCCAGAGAAACGAAACAGCTCGCGATCTGTTTAGGGTCGATGAAGAATTTACCGAACCGCGTCGACCTGTTGGGTATTTTGTGCCAGCCCCTATCGTGTTACGTCGATAAATTCGTCCCGTTCAAGTGGCATTTACTCATCTCTTCTCTCTCTCTCTCTCTCTCTCCGTCTTTCTCTCACTTTATCATTCATTTATTGAAAATCATTATGCTTTTAAAAGCGGTCCACGTTCAGAATTTTCAGGGCAACCTTGTTTGTAACGTTATCGATCCATTCTATATTTTAATTAGGACATTCATTATTTAGGTCATACACATTTTATTTCTGTTATACGTAATTATTATATCTAATATATAAATACAAATATTTTCCTCGATACCTATTACATAATATAAAAATAAAAACAAATTGAAATGATACGTTATATGTATTTGTATTTTCAAAGCTATCGATTGATTGAAACGTTTACACTTGGGAGAACCTATTCGAAACAAGCACGACTAAATCATGGTGTTACAAGAGAAGAAAATAAATGCAGAGTGCAGAGACTTAACGAGCGACGGTATTCAGAGATATATTATTTCGTCGCCTAGCAATTCACCCTCGTACATATTCATAGATCGCCTGAAATTTTTCGTAATATACATATATACACGTGAATGTGTATTTTTCTGTCTAGCCATACAGATTCACAGTTATACATATATATATATATATGTATATATCGTAGACAGGAAGTCATGGGTCGACATTAGTTCCGAATAGACTTCTTCTTAAGGAGTGTTTTTCTCGAGACGGTTGAAAAACCACAACGAGTTCACCGGAGGTTGGCGACAAAGAATATTTATTAAGGAAAGGAAAAGAAAGGACGGCGCGAGGAGAGGACGACACATGGCTTTACTTTCGGTTTGAGGGGCTTCGCTAAGCTTTCAAGGAACTTTTAGAGATTTTCATGACGTTTACCGGTGCACGTTACGTTTTTGTACCCTCGTGAATCTCAAACGACTAATAGCGTGCAAAGTACATGTTCCGTCTTTGCTTTCCTCCCATTTAAGAAACTCGACTTTAAGTCTCTCTCTCTCTTTCTCTATTTCACTGTTCCTTTCTCCCTCACTTCTACGGCTTTTTCGTTCTTTTGATGTTGATATTTTTTCTTTTCTTTTTTTTTTTTTTTTCACTTTTACGAATAAGTCGACGTGAGTAATAATTAAGAACGAGAAAAAGGGAAAAAGTTTTCCGTCGAAAGGAAGTACAAAGAATCGTCGTTCTTGCGCCTCGGTGGTGACGAAGATAATTGAAATTTTTTTGGTGCACGTTCGTTCCTTTGTTTTTAATCACGATCATAATAAGGAGAGTTCCTTATTTGTTATTTCTTTTTTTTTTCTTTTTTCTTTTTTTCTTATTTTATTAGTTACTTCAAATTAATATTGTTAAATAGATGTGATCTATCGATGAAAGATCTTAATTTGGGTAATGAAACTTACATGTTTCAGAATAGAAACAAGGTATTAAAGTTTAGTTAAAGATTTAAAGCTTCAAAGTTTTGTTCGGAAATCCCTTAATTAGATAGCCACGACGACGATCTCCGAGATATAACAAAGTTCTATGAGTGACACGCGTGGGAATCGAAAACGCTGGTTACCTCGTACAACATCGAACTTTCGAGCTCCGCTTTAACTTCGAGCTACCACGATGAAACGTAGAAGTTTCGAACGCTCGGCTAATTTCCATGAAGAATTTATCGTCTCGAATCTTTCAATTTTTATGGTTATTCGATCGGTTGTTGTATCGTTTTTTATTTTATCGCTTTACATTTTCTGATGTGCGTTGATGTAAAAAAAAAAAGAAAAAAAGAAAAAAAGAAAATAGAAAAGAAAGCAAATGTATTACATAAAAAAAAAAAAAAAAAAAAAAAAAAAAAATTATACAACAGTAGACCTTTGAATGTTGGAAAGAAGTGTTTTTATTCTTCTTGCTGAGAAAAAGTTTGTAGTGGTACTACAAGCTTTCAAAGTTACAGACCGTAGATATTTAACTAAGTAACAAAGTTTGTTAATAAGAAATAACAAGAAAATAATACGAAATATAAAAGAATATAAATGGAATAAAATATAAAAAATAATGATGATAAGTTAACTATCTCGTAAATAAAAGTTGGTATTATGTTTTCTGTACGATAGACATTATTTGATATTTAATATATACCTTGTATTATGGTTGATAGGATGGCGTTTTATGTCGGTTGATGCGGCGACAGATTAACCAATAGGACCGGATAAACTAAGGATCAGTGTGGTTCGGTTTGGTTAGGATCGGATCGATCGGAAATCGGATTAGAATCTAGAACCGATCAGCATTCGGTCTAGCTTTAGAACGAAGTTTTATGGAACGGAATGCTCTTCCGGGAAAATTAGATTCAGTTTAGGAACGGTGATAACAATCACACACTTGCTGATAAAGATTAGCTTACATGGATTAGATTCGCCAAAGATAGTGACGATCAATGTTTGTTTTTTTTTCTGATTTAAAAAAGATTGAGATTTTCCTTGAGAATCAATATTAACTTTACAATTTTTTTTTTTGATATATAAAAGAAATTATAATTCCACGTCTTTAAATTACTCCTGAATTTATCGTAATGAGACAAATCTTCAGAACGTGAAACAGAAATAATTAGCAGAAAACACTAATTACACGATAGTGGTGTATTCTTTGCGTGTAATGTGCGTAACGCTTTTAAGGGTCTCATATTGCTAATTTTGTAAGGGTAGGACACACCTGCAGGTGTGTAAAAGAGAAAGATAAAAGGTTCACGGGGGTTATCTGTTTCACCCTCTATCTCGTAAATACCCCAGCTTGGTAACCGACTGGGGTGTTAGCAAATGGTTATCTGGACACACTTTAGGACGACACCTCTTTCTCTACGTACATATGTAGTTATATTCCCGGAGTATTTAATTGCTTTTTCTATTTCGTGGCTCACGTATACGGCAACTGATTTGCGGCCGACCGTTGCAATATTAATTTCTCTCCATCCGCGCCACCAAGCCCTTTTTCGTTCTCGATAAAAGAGAACGGTAAAGCCATCGTTATATTTTCTCGGGTCAAAATGAATTCTTCCGTTGGATACAATATCCGAGGATAAAGTTGTAATTCTCGAGGAATGTAATTACATTTGGGATTGAAACGTAGATCATAGATGAGAAAATGCGCGTTTCGAATACTCGGAACTTTCTAATCTGTTTTCTTACTGGAAAATCGATCGGCGTTGTTTGAAAATACGAGCGCCTTGGTGATGACTATCGAGAGAAATTGAATACCGGATGGATAAACTGAGAGAGTAAGAGGGATAGATAAATAGATAGAGAGAAAGAGAAAGAGAGAGAGAGAGAGAGAGAGAGAAAAAAGTGATAGCATTACCGGGTCAGATACTTTCGTTTCTTCGATTTTTCTTCGCTTTTAAGAACAGCTTGCGCCTACGACGAAACCGAGTTACACAGTTCCTCGAAGTAGAAAACTTTTGAGTATCCGTAGTCGAATAGACCATATTGGACTCTTTTTACCTTACCTCCATTTCTCTTTACTTCCATTTTATCTACTCACATTTACTATTGGTAAAGGATGAAGATTTGTGTTCATCGAAGTGCACTTTCGAATTAAACTTTTTTCATTCGAATGATACGCGATCGTTCTATATTATTATTGATAATTATTTTGCAATTGATCGATTGAAATAAAACGATCTTATGTAATAACCATGGAAATATTGCGAACGTTGTAAAATTAATAAGAAAGAAAGAAATATTACGCAGAATTAATTTAAATATAGAAATGAATTGTCATGTCGTTCGTGAAAAATGAAGGAAAGAAAAGAAGGAGGACGGAACAATTTCTCGAAGACTTATCGAAAATACGATCGGAAAATCACCGAACAGATATCGATTGGATTGATTCACCTATCGCGATTAGAATAGTTTATGGTTAAAATGTGAATGTATGAAGTAACGTAGAACTGGGTTAACGAGAACGTACACTTGTGCGGTCTGATTGTAAAGCGTTAGATAAAAGGAGAAAATTTTTTTTAGCGACGAGGACTCTCGCCTCAAATTCTCTCGTTCGAGATCATTGTTACGTAGATCGATTAAAAACAAAAAACATAGAGATAGAGGAAGAAAGAGAGAGAGAGAAAGAGAGAGTGAGAGAGAGAGAAAGAGAGAGTTTGTATGTTCGGATGATAAAAGAGATCGGAAGCAGCATTGGCTCGGAACACACTTCGATTATTCAAAGCATGATTCTTTCGAAACGATTCTAGGATTCAGCGATCCTCGTTTAATGGCTATACCATCGCTAGCCGTTCGCTATCTATGAACTCTTCGACTTGCCTATCAATAGAACTCGGATTTTCGTTTGTCAGGGGCAAGCTTTTATTCAGGCATGTCCATCGTTCGGTCGATCGACTCTTCTACAACTCCACTTCTCTTTCTGTCTAAATCTCTCCCCCTCTTCCCCCTTTCTCTTTTTCCCTCTCTGCCTCCCTTTTTTTTCTATCTATCTATTCGCCCATCTCTCTCTCTCTCTCTCTCTCTCTCTCTATCTAGGAAAATCGATCATGTAGATTTTCTATCGGTGGTTAATCCCGTTCGCTATGTGCAAATTCGTCGAAGTGTATATGAAGATAAAAATAAATTGTGTTGAATTGAATCTATGAAGAATATAAAGATCTTTTAGTTTAGATTATGCGCATATTGTCTATATGATAAAATTTAAAAATTGAAAGCGTTATCGATCTATCGATGTAGAATTATTAAAAGGTTCATGCGATTTGAAAGGATACAATGAGACTACATCTATATAGATAAATAGTGAATGAACGAACTACCCCTTTCATTTATATCTATGTATGTATGTATGTATGTATGTATGTGTATGTGCGTGTATGTAGGTGCTCATGATAATCCCATAAAAATATAATTTCAATCGTATTTTCGAATAAAAAATAAAATCGTTATATTATTCGTAATGGATTCCGTACGTTTGAATATATGAAAAAAAAAAAAATATATATATATTATAAGTCAATCGAGCATAATGAATTAAACTATGAGTAAAATTGTACGATAGTAGGGAGTATACGAGTATGTGTGTGGGAACGAGCGTGTACGGATTAACGGAAGAATCCTCTTGCAGGTTCGACGACCCTACGGGCGGTGACGAGTGTCGTCGCAATGGACCAAAATTTCACGACGATTCCGCGTAGCACCGGCTTAATTCCTTTCACAGAGAATACCGAAAAGTTTCTCTCGCGTTTATAAAATTGATGTCCGAGAGCGAACGTTGAACATGAAAGTAAGATGGGTACGTATACAATATACAATAACATATACATATGTATATTATATGTATGTGCGTCCGGCTGGTCAGTTCGATCGCGTGTATCAATCGGTGCGGCTAATTGATAATAACAGTGCTCTTTTAATGTCATCATCCCGGCTAATTAGGATGTGGGCCTCTCTCGTTCAATTACCGTCATGTTATTATGAAACCACTCGGCTCACCCTTTATCCTGTATTCTCCTCTCCTTCTCTTCCCTTCTTTTCATTCCCTCTTTCTCTCTGTCTCTCTCTCTCTCTCTCTCTCTTTCTTTCTTACTCTCTTTCGTTTATCAGGCCCCCTACTATCGGTCTCACGATATCTTTATTATGTAGTACAGTCGAATTATAATAAATCGTTTCAAATGGACAATGCAAATCGTTCTTGAACGAGTGCTTGTCATCTTCGTAACTATCAATCGAAATAAAGACGAAATATTGTTACTCAAATTATACCCTATAATCAATCATTCGGTATACTTTGTTCTAGCTTGTTATGCACGTAACATCGTGGATAGAAGCTCGTAGGATTAGACGAACGTTGCAGCAGCTGCACGATATTACGTTATTACACGTTAGATCTTGTTTCTAGTCGTTCTACAGAGTACGCTTATGATATTCCAAGTAAAGTAACGAAATTTGTTACCATATATGTTCCAGGATATACTCTTATAGTTTCTTCAAGAATATTGGATCATTAAGCTTGTTTTTTTGTTTATTATTTATAATTTGATTATTTATTTATTTTTTTTTTTTTTTTATTATTTATCTACATACCTGTATGCATGTTTTATATATACATATATATCTAATCTTAAATAAAAACTTTTCGGTGCATTTAAAAAACGTTCGTCAAATATCAATGTACTTTCTATGAGAGATCAGTGCTGGTATCAAAAACATGGCGTTTTGTGTAAAGAACGGATAAACGAAATTCTATGTCGTATTGATTTCGACGCTCCCTGTCGTTCCGATCCGACGAATTCGGCTCGCATCGAAGGGTTTATAAAAATCCATGCTATGATGTATTCTACCTACTCTTTCTATCTTCTTTCGATCGGAAGAGCGCGAATTCAGTCGGCTTATCTTCTTTCTTCAGTTTCGACAGTCACATTTGATATCACAAAACCGTTCGAATAAAGTACGACGTTTAAAGATATCATTTGGAGAATACTACGTTGTTTCTTCTTCTAAGTATTATTTCTTATATTTTCTTACTAGTCTCTTGCATTTTTAAATAAATCAAAGTCCAACGTAAATAAAAATTTTTTCATCCATATTTAAATCTCTCGTTACTCATTAGTTCGAGTTAACATCAAATTACTTCGTAAGTTATATATATATATCCTGACTACATTTGTAATTATTATAGTTCGTTAACCAGAAATCAAAATAAATTTAATGAAATTTCTATATTGA
Organism: Vespa velutina; assembly: GCF_912470025.1. Lineage (NCBI taxonomy): Eukaryota > Metazoa > Arthropoda > Insecta > Hymenoptera > Vespidae > Vespa > Vespa velutina. Next base: position 15,354,364 of record NC_062189.1, read on the forward strand.
TATAAAAAATATACCGAGAAAATTAAATGAATTTAATTACATGAGATTTTTCAATGGCTGCGATTTCTAATTAAGAAAAATAAATATAGTTAAAATATAATTGTGTTGTGATTTTAACAAATTTGTTAATTTAAAATGAGAAAATGTATGGAAATGTATGGAAATATTTGAAAGAAAAAAAGAAGTATAATAACGAGAAGTATGTTTACTACAATGTAAACGATCGTTGTAAAGTGACCTCGATCAAGGTCGACAACGTATAATATCGATCCTCTCTGTCGATACTACAACACTCCCTACGAGAGAAAATTCGAAACGAGTGTCATTATTCCGCCGAATGATCTCATACTTGAAAGGTCATTAAAGTAATTAGCAAATGGAGTAGCGGCTTCAATAGCTCTCTTGACATCCAATTACGCTTATGTTGTCGTCAATGATGTTTCATCGTCTCGAAGACGGGTCACTGAACGCTCGTGTGTGTGTCCTAGCAATTACGTGTTCTTTGTGTTCGCTCTATAGATGAAAATTAGATCTTTTACCTAGTTATCGTGCTCGGAAGGATGCATTACTATAAACGATTTAAGTAAGTACTTAACACTTACTGTAATATTACAAAAGAATTTTTATCATTTTCATTTATTTTTTTTTTTTTTTTTTTTTAAGAAATAAACTTCAATGTAAACGTTTAAGTAGATGCATACGTTCACTATTCCATTAATACTCGAAATAAATAGGTCAAGCGAAATTGGAACAAATTATTTTCGTTCTGACGCTCGTTACTTATGTCTAACAAGCTCGATAAGAGTGTATAGAAATGAAAGATATTTTAAAGCTTAAGTTATTAAAGATTTTTCAGCTTTTCATATGGCATAGCTTTACGACCTTTCTGAAATTCGATTTTGACGCATCTACTCTGATACGCGAAAAAGTCTATCCTATCTTTACGGATCTCTCAGAAGTTATATTCATAGATATACCTACTTACAGAAACATCGAACTTCCATTCGTAAAGGGAAACGCATTTTCTCTATATCGAAAATAATCTAGTGATCACGTACATATATACATAAATGAATTTGTCCAATATATATCGAAATATAAAAAATTAATTTTTATCCAGAGTATTTCTGAAAAATTGAATCGTTTGTAAACATTGGAAATTAAAAGAATTTCTAATTCAATTATATTATTTTAATATTTAACATAGAACGTCTTTTTATTCTAATTAAAATAAAATGTATTCTTAATAAATATTATTATTAATATGATTGTAATATAAAATACAATGATTGCTGATTGAACAATTGTTGAATGATTGTTAACTAAACAATTGTTGAATGGTTGTTGACTGAATAATTGTCGAATGATTATTGAATTCAATATAAAATACAATAATTATTAATGATTCTACGAGTCATTCGATCATAAAGAGTACATTGATATTGTACACGAGTTCTTTGATATAGATATACTGGTTGAACATGAATCGTTTTCATTGGAGGTTTACCTGATCGCGATGAAGAAAAGAAGTCGCTAAAGAAAGAAATACAGACGGTAGTCTACACAGCAGAATTCTTATTGCAAAGCAATAAGAATAATGAAAACAGGAGAAAGATTCTCGAATTGCTCTTGATGTCGAGATTCTTTCTCGCTTTTTCATCTTAAAGCTCTTCAGCTTTCTCGGATATTAGCATCGTAATGGTCTGGGAGAAGAACGGTTTTAAAAAGAGAGAGAGAGAGAGAGAGAGAGAGAGAGAGAGAGAGAGATAGATGCAGATTCATACGAAACCTAAGGAAGCATATAATTGAATAACCAAACTATTACGTTTGCAGCTGTACGAGAATTAACGCATTATCTTTGCACACTTGCACTCATTCCGCACGTATCTCATGATACGATTATATGTATATATATGTATATATATGCCGAATTTATAATCAGATTTAATAATCGTTAAATCGGATAACAAGGATTCGTGTTGTTTAAGCTATCATTTCAACCCTTTATCACGGCACGCGGGGCGACAAAAAGAGCGCGCGAAAGAGATATAGTAATATAGTTAGGTATATATATTACGAGCGATTAAACGACGCGGTTAAAGCCGAGCAGACTAATTGGTGAAATTTAATGAATATTCGGCATACTCTGCATAATCAACACACACACACACACACAGAGAGAGAGAGAGAGAGAAACAGACATGTGTTTATCGATAGGTAATAAAATTATTTCTCACTATTTAATATTTAAAATAGTATCAGCAATCAATATAAATTATATTCATTGTGATTATTACAAAAAAAAAAAGCGAAGATATTTAGTCGAAATAAAAAATTGATCTGTTTTAATAAACGAAATGGAGAACAATTTCATCACTTTTTCGAACATAATATTAAAATCGTAAAATAGAAACTCGCGTTGTAGACAATAAGTAAATAAGAAACAAAATGGTATAAAGAAGAAGTATCTCTCTCTCTCTCTCTCTCTTTCTCACTCTTGTTCACGATAGTAAGTACTTAGTAATTAGCGTGAAGGAAACAGGTCGCGCCGATAGCAAGACGCGATAAGGCTAATCGAATCGCTCTAGTAAATTACTTCCCACCTCCTGTTCGTAAAACAGGGATGCGTAATCAAATAACGTCTTTACAACGCGCGTAATTCGATTGCTTTCGAGGTGAAGTAGAAGAAGAAGAAGAAGAAGAAGAAGAAGAAGAAGATGATAGGGTAAGTGTACCAACCGGAGACGATTTGAAAATCAAAAAGGAAGGGTGGACAAGAGTAGATGAAAGAAGGGCGGAATACCCTAAAGGACAATGACGAAGGATTGTGCTGTACTTCTTGTCGGCGAGTGATCTCAAATTAGCGATTTCCAATCTACCCCAGGGCACTCTAAATCACGCGTTCTATCTCATTTTAGGATTCTTTCGTTTTACTAAAGGCTTACACGAACATAGATATTATTCATGAACCGTGAAAACTTGGTTGATTATCGTACACTGTTCTATCTCATGTGTAGAATTATTTTACGAGATACCTTTATTTCTCTCTCTCTCTCTCTCTCTCTCTCTCTCTCTCTCTCTCTCTTTATTTCTCATTTTTTCTTTGATCTTTCTCATATCTACATTGAATGTTCTTTGAAGAAGAAACGTGTCGAGTAAAGATGAAAGTATATTTATTTCGTCGATTTTTCCTTTGGTCCAACTTTATGTTAACTTTCGAAAGATGGACAGAGGGAGAACGTGAAGAATAAATAACTACGATGTAAAATTGTAGAAATCGTAATAAGTTAGAAGAAAAAAAAAAAAAAAAAAAAAAAAAAAAGAAGTGGCGTTTAAAAAATGAAACTATAAGAGAAGAAACTTTTTTAGGATAAGGACGAAACGTGACAGTTCGAAGGGAATGCGAACGAACGAAAGCGAAGGAAACAGGATGAAAGTGAACGCGGTAGAAGTGTCATTAGAACATTGCTTGGCTAACTTTCTCCGAGTGGTAAAGAGGAGAAAGAGAGAAAGAGAAAAAAAAGAAAAAAAGAAAAGAAAAAAAGAAACAAAAAGAGAAAAATGAGAAGAAAGAATGATAAAGAAGTAGGTGGAGCAAAAGCGTTGCCAAAGCAGAGATGAACTTTTCTTTTACGGGATGGAGGATGCTATTGGGTCGAAGGGGTGGTCCATGGTGTCGTCATGCTCGAAAGCATGTTGAAGAAAATCAAAGATGGCGGAGTGGGGGAAGGGGATGGGATGTGCAACCGATTCTGGACCGCAGGAGAAACGAAAGAAGAAAAGAAGGAAGAAGAAATAGGCGAGCAAAGAGGGAGGGATGAAGATGGAAAGAAATAAAGTGAAGGTAGGGTGAGAATAAGCAGAAAGAAAGGGAGAGAGAGAGAGAGAGAGAGAGAGGGTGGATTGCTCACGGTCACTGTAGAGGAGGCGCTTAATTGTGTCGCGGAAATACTCAGACACAGGTGGATTCCTTTAATAATGCGCTCGACGGCGCGCTCGACCGTTTCACCCTCTTGACGTTCTCTCCTTCTTCGTACCACCTACCCTTCTCATGAGTTTCGTATTTCTTTGTGTACGTATATTCAACCAGGCAAGTGAATAAGAGAGACGCATACCGAACTGTTTCCGACTCGTTTGATTCTTCTTCTTCTAAATTCTTGACATTGTCTTTGCTCGTACATTATCTATTTCTATAAATTTACACGTATATGTATATGTACAATTGCATCGATCATTGTCAATTAATTAATAATGTAAATTGATTTTTCAAAATTATATTATCGATCTTAATTACATGAAAAATGTATTACGTGTTATAAATATTATCATATTTTTTTTCTGATCACTTAATCAATATTTCCATCAGAAATACGATTTAACTAATATATGTTATAACATCAAAGCTTTTTTCGAAATTGCTCTTTTAGGAAGAATACCAAGATGGCACATCTGTTGCTGGGGCACAAATCGATGTCCCTCCAAGGCAAACACTCGGAAGCGTGTCGTGCTTCCATCAGCAAACAGACCATCACCACACGACGAACCAGTTTTGTCGTCTAACCAACAGATCGATGTTTCTCTTCTAATAATATATCGAATCTACTTATAATCATTTCAATCAATTAAAACGATTTCTGATTTAATTCTATATAACATTGAGATAAATTTTTGACATCGTTCCGGACTATCTTTTGGAAACGATCGTATTAAAGGATACCGTATTCCCGTTATATTTACCAAAGAAAGTACAAAGGAAAGAGGAAATTATACGAATGGAAGATGTTACGTATGTACAAAGTGACGTCTAAGTTGAAATAGACAAGTTCATAGGATCGACTCTTCGATGTATTTCTTGAGCTAACGGAGTACTAGGTGGTCGAAGTCAAGATACTTTGGTAGGATTCCAAAGTGATCGTTGTGGATAGAGTGAGAGAGAGAGAGAGAGAGAGAGAAAGAAAGAGAGAAAGAGAGATAGAAAGAGAGAGAAAGTGAATGACAGAGTGAGAAACATAGAGAGGAGAGAAAGAGAGATACGACGACGACCAAGGGTGGATAGACGGAAGCTTTCCTTTATGGAGAGGGTGAAACGTTTCTTTGACGGATCATCCGAGCTCTAGTCAGTCGGCGACGTAATCTGTCTAGGCCTTGAGGCGTGGGCGTCGCTACTCTCTCTCCCTATCACTCTCTCTCTCTCTCTCTCTCTCTCTCTCTCTCTCTCTCTCTGCTTCCTCCACTTTGTTTCTGAAAAGCAACGTAGGAAGGAAGATAAGAGGAGGAAGGACCAATGCAGCCAGCTGCAGCTGCGCGAGTTCGAGCTTTGCTATCGTGATCCTTTCGTGATAAACTCCTGATAAAGTCATCGTACTATCGCTTCCTATTATTTTCTTTGAGGTATATACCTTAAAATAAAACAACATACATCTTTCTTTAATTTCACGAAATTGACAAGTTCGTAATAACATTATTGACAATTTTCAAATAATTGATCGATAAGAATAATTTCTTTTGAAATTAATTTTTAAATATTTAGATAATCAATATGAAATAATATTTATTTTTGCTATGTTCGTAGTTAATAGTAGAAGAAAGAAATTGGAGCGAATCAGATCGATTGTATCCATACGTGCGATTTAAAACTCGTTTCACGGAGTAATCTCGATCGTGCGAAACTTTTTCTACCTATACAGCATCACTCTAACGAGAACTAATTTTCTCATGGGGCGGACCACGCGCACGCGGACTTCTAAGAATCTCCCACCCTGTAAATCGGCGTGCGACCCTCCCAAAAGAAAAAAGAGAAGTGCCGGAGGAAGAAGAAGAAGAAGAAGAAGAAGAAGAAGCAAAAGAAGCAAAAGAAGCAAAAGAAGAAGAAGACGAGTGGACCACTCGGAGCCGGAAATTCTCGATCTCGTAACGCTGCGAAGCGATTGATGTAATGAATGTAATTTTACTTGGAGCAAAAGAACGCGTCTTACTCTGAGCAATTTGAGGACGAGGCGAGAGGAACGAAATAATAAGATTGAAGGAAATAATATAAAAAAAAAAAAAAAAAAAGAAAGAAAGAAGAAGAAAAAAAAAAGTTCGATAATAAGGAGTTCGTGATGGAGAATCAACGGATTCCTTTAGAATTATCAGCATTTTTCTTTATTTTCTCTTTATCTTCGTTATTTCTTTATTTATTTACTTATTTATCACGGAAAATTTTTCTGAAATAGGTATATATCGTGCCTGCTGATTCGTTCTTGTCATCCCATTAATTGTTTTTTTTTCTTTTTTTTTTTTTTTTTATTCCTTAATACTCCCAACCATTATTCTCGTAAATGTGAATCAACGAAAATTCATATTCTTCAAACAAGGATATGTTGTAATATTTTTCGAGAGGAAGGAGAACTCTCTCTCTCTCTCTTTCCTTCTCATGCATCCGGATCTCTCGTCGTTTCTTGATTAACGGCGTTCGATATTTCATTTCCTGCTACAAGTAAAATGCTGCCACGTAAAATGATTTAATGATGCGTTTCGATGTTCAACTACCATATTGATTCGTTTAACCACGCTACGGAATCCTCAATGAAATAAAACGATAGATCGATAAGATATTTCCTTTCGTTTGGGTTAGCTTATAGATAATGGGATATTGTTATAAAATACCTTTCATTCGTGCAGATAGAATTTTAATGAGGGTTGGCGAATAAAAACAGTGAATCTAAATGCGGAAAATCAAAAACGTCTCGACTGGAACAGAAGTGATCTTCGTAAGTACAGAAAAAAGCGAGCGATATATATATATATATATATATATATATATATATATATATATAGAGAGAGAGAGAGAGAGAGAGAGAGAGAGAATGAGATGAGAGAGGAGAGGGAAAGTGAGCCATTAATTAATTGCCGTAATTTAAGCGGTCCACACCATAATTTATTCTTAGCTACCGCATAACGTTGCCGAATATTGATCGCCCGTTTCAAGCAGGGCTTAATAAGCGTACATAAAATTTGCATAGCAAATAATGCCTCCATTACTCTATCAAACTTCCATCCGAATGCGCGGTTTCTCTCATTGGTATATAATTACATATGTATATATATATATATATATATATATATATATATATATATATATAATATATGTATATGCATATATACATATATTCCTCCATATGCATTTCCTTGTGTCTACAAAATTCTGAGTCGTCATTATCCGCAACGACGCTCTTTTAACGTCGTATTGTCGATACGAAAAAAAAAAGAATTGATTATTATGCGGTACCCTCGATGGTACAAGTTCGTAATAATACTAATAATAATAATAATCATCATATTTCACGCATATACGTTGGCGTATATGCGACTTAATCAACGTATTCCTGCGTTTATTGATCAATGCGTTGATTAATGATCGCATTTTGCAGGCGGCAACGAAAAGACAATCGTCGTATCAAAAGCCAATTCGCTATAATTCTACTCGTACGTACATACGTATGACGCAGACGTTTGTTCTTCTACGCACTCTTACTTTTATACATACATACATACATACATACACACATACATACATATATACATATATGTAGATAGTGTGGGCGTTTAAATTCTAGACATAGAATCGAACACATTTTACGCAATGGAATGCTCATTCGTTTTCTACCTATAATGAACGGTACGTTGTACGAAGAACACCGACTGAACTTTATTTTCGTCGATTCGAATGGAGAATCGGTAAACCCTCGGAAAGAATTTTAATTGTGACTTGACTGTACAGCAAAGATGCCTTTTCTGTCGTGGCATTGACCTTTTCTCTTTCTAAAGAAAGACAGGATAAAGGAAAGAACTCATTCTTTGTCTTGTGGGTACTTCGTCTCCGCAAAGAATTATTCGAAAAGTTTTTCGTTCCACGAGTAGACTACCTCTCCATTTCATTTTATTTCCTCTTTTGGCATTCTCTCTCGTATGGACTTATCAATGGTACACTTGTTATCAATCGAACTCTCTCCCATAGACTTGAATTCTTGATCTCTTCTCTTACTTCGATATTACTTTTCATATTACGAGCTTTTTTTTTATAAAAAAGAAAAAAAAAGAAAGAAAGAAAGAAAAAAAAAGAGAGAGAGAGAGAGAGAGAGAGAGAGAGAGAAAGAAGAAAAACGTTCTCTTCATTTTGATGGAACGAGAAAAATCAGTAGAGATATTCGACAATGAAATGGGAAACGTTATTGTCTCTTAACGACTGTTCTAACCCACGTCGTTTTCCGCCGACGAGCTTTGCAAAGGAAGTTTTTTATCGTCACAAGTTTTCGAAAAACCTTCAACGTACATACTACGTAGATCATATTCTACGTTCGTTATAAATGCGACCCTTGTAAAAAATTCACCGACATACATACGTGAACGAAGTAAAAACATTGAGGAACGGAAAAAAATATTCGACCGTAAAGGATGACGAGCACAAAATAATTTCGGGATGTAGGATTTCGGTGTGTAATAAAAAACGGTGCTTGGTACGCCGTCGGCATTGACTTTGGAGAATGATCTGAGGATTTTCGAGAGTCAAAGTCCGAAAAAGGGGGATGATATTTTAAAGGGGCATCGTGCGCGTCGGACGGTACGGTGCAATCTCCCCATTTACAATGGACCCGACTCGAGAGCAGGTCTAATATGCTTTAAACCGCCGACATCGAAAGGAGAGAAAGAGAAAGAGAGAGAGATAGGGGATGGGGAGAGACAGACGAACGGAAAACGGACGGATTGAGAAGAGTAAGGAGGGAAGGGAGGAGTAAGAGGAAGGGATGAAAACCACGAATATTCATAATAGGAAGTCGAAGAGAAATAAGCTGACCCTGCAAACAGCCACTCGCACTTGGCACCGCCTGAATTCTCTGCGTTCGTTATGAGGACTCCTCCTGGATCAACGATGGGAGACCGAAAAAAGAAGAAAAAAGAAAAAAGAAAAAAAAAAAGGAAGATGAAGAAGAGAGAAAGAGAGCTACGTCCCTTCTCTGCTATTCCTTTTTACGCACTTTTTTTCCTTCTCGTCTTTGGTAGACTCCCGTCGAGGGCTCGTAGGATGGATTCATTTCAGGATTGCGTTGGATCCGGACAGAGACAGGGCGTCGATGTCCGATCAAGAGATCGACCCTGTCTGATGCTTCCTGTTATTTCGCTTTCTTTTTTCTTTGCTTTTGATTTTACTTTTCCTTAGACATCTTTGAAGGATAATCCAGACGGAAAAATTTATTGGGTTTCCTGTGCATCGATTTCCGAATTTACGTGAATACGATTTTCACTAAAGACGTCAAAAGTAAATCTCTTTTCTTTTCTTTTGAGTGATCTATGGAAAAAAAAAAGTAGCAATTTCTCTAGCAATCAAAGATTTCGTCGATTTAAAGGAAAAACCTTTGATCGTGCCGATATAATTTGTGCCAATGTAGTTGTACGAATCATTGACGAAATAATTGCTTCGAAAGGTTCAATGTGACTGAAGGGGAAGGGATGGAAAAATTCGTAGACGGAAAAATCTGACGAACATAAGAAAAAGAGAGAGAGAGAGAGAGAGAGAGAAAGAGAGAAGGAAAGTAAAAGAGGGAAAGAGGAGGGTAGAATTGAAAGAAAATGATAAAAAATGCAAGCGGTGCTGATTTGAAGGTCGAAAAAGGGAAAAAATGATAATAATAGAAGGGAATAACAACAATAACAATAACAATAACAATAACAATAATGGGATAGTCTTGCAAACGGATTGTGAAAAAGAAAAAGATAGAGACTGAGAGAAAGAGAGAAAATTCGCTTGGGTTTGATAATGGTCTCTTGATATTTTTATGGAGGTGTATGCTATTTCTTTTCTCCGATGGCCTCTGATTCTGTCTCTTTCTCTCTCTCTCTCTCTCTCTCTCACTCTCTCTCTCTCTCTTGTTTTCGCGCGCTTTTTCTCTTGTTCACTCCGGTCGCAGCTTTACCCTCATTTTCCAACATACAAAGGTCGTCATTATAAATTGATGAGGGCACCCTGACTCTCGCAAATCTATAACGGACTGTTTGTTTGGGTGAAATTGGAGGAAAACATTGCGGTGAACACCACCCCGGGCGATATACGCCGACCGCAGACGCTTTGGGACGGGTTCGAAGCTCGATGGCTGACCCGACACAGGTGGGGGTGGGTAAGGGATGAGAGGTGGTAAATGCTAGCAAGGGTACGAGCGTTTTTCCGTCGCGTCGTTCTTTTTCGCGAATGCACACGTGTCCACTTCTTCTCTCTCTCTTTCTCTGTCTCTCTCTCTCTCTCTCTGTCTCTCTCTCTCTTTCTCTTTCTCTCCATCTATCTCATTTTGCCTGTTTTGTTTTTTAGTTTCTCTATTTTTTGTCTCTTTTTTTTCATTTCTTTTTTTTTTCATTTTTGTCAAAGTCCCCTTTCCCGTCAAAAGTTTGTCGCGTCCGACGACACTTTACTCGGGCCACCGGTAGCCGAGCACCGTGCAAACAAATTTTAACAAGTTTCCAACGATTACGATGTTGTGTAAAAGCAGCGCGGTTAATCGTGACGCTTTGACAGTCGTTTGGGCATTCGTTTTGTTTAACGAGATAATGTGCTATGGTAACCGTGTGTTTTCACAACTCGCTAATGAGATTGGTAATTAGGGCGAAATTCGTCGAAATATAAAAATTATCTTAAAAATTATCTTGATTACTTAACACAACTCAACTTGGTTTCTATTTCTACCTAACTTTTTTTTTCAAAACATTACTTACTCTTAATAAAGAATTTATAATACATAGAACTTATTTATCATTCCACTTTGATACCATTAATTATTATTTTGTATAAGAAATTTCTTTGTTCTATTCCTGCAATTTCAACCAATTAAGAAGCTAACTGACTCGTGCCGACGTCATTTTCAAACTCTTGCGAGCATCGACCGATTACGGAAGATAATTAAAAAGGTCGCAAAAGGAAGATACGAATCTCTGAGAAAAAGAGATATTTTGCCGGTTAGAGCTGTCACTTCTCTTTTAATCAAAATTTTCATGAGGTCATCCGGACGAAAGAGTTACGTAATACTTTTCTTTGAGTTAAAAAGGGAAAAGCTTTTTCAACAATCTTCGAGCGAGAGAAAGTTAAAAAGAAAGAGAGAGAGAGAGAGAGAAAGTAAGAAAGAAAGACGTTTAAAACTTACTCAAATCTTTGTCCTAATGAAAAAAAACTGGTAGCCGAATAACCAACAAAATTCTTCTTCTTTCTCGGAGAACGCTTTCATTTTACTAAACTCACCCCTTATAAAGTCGAACGAGAAAACGAAGATAAGTTACTCAATTTCTACAAGCACAGAAAAAAAAAAAAAAGAAAAAAATTAGAAAAGAAACGAATAAAAACGAGATAACAAAACTATACTATAACATCGATTAAAATCAAATCAAATTCAAACCCTTCGTTAAAATGATTCCAACCCTTTAACTTGTTTAATAATCATAAGTCGAAAAGCTCGAAGACTCGAGTAGGTACTTTATTTTCCTTGCGAACTATCAGCGGGAAATCTTTAACGAAAGCCGTTTATAGCTCATTACGATCTCGTTTACGAGACGAGAAACAAGGAAGATGAAGAAGAAGAAAGAGAAGGAAGAGGAAGAGAAGGAGGAAGAAAAAGAGGAGGAGGAGAAGGAGGAGGAAGAGAACGAAGAGGCCAATGGAGAAACATCGTCGGATTTATGATCGTTTTACCAAAGCAAAATGATGGAAGAGCCGCTACCGTAAAAACGACCACTTGTCTTTCTCTTCTCTCTCTCTCTCTCTCCCTCTCTCTCTCTCTCTCTCTCACTCTCCATTTCTGTCTAACAACTAGCAGGACAAATTCAAAAGTATCCACGCGCTCTTTTCTCATCCATCGTCTCACTCAATCGACTCATCTTCTCTCTCTCTCTCTCTCTCTCTCTCTTTCTTTTTTATCCCTTTTTTTCTTTTTACAGCGTTGTACGCCTACACGAAGAATAGACGACCTTTCATTCACGAGGCACGTATTATTTGTCACTTTCCGACAATGCTAGAAAAATCCTTCGAAGTCCGCCGAGAATCTAACACTCGCTGGAACGAACGACCATGAGCACACCTTTTTTCTTAAAGAGAAAGAGTGAGAAAGAGAGAAAGAGAGAAAGAGAGATGAAATTTCGTCAAGGGAGCTTGATTTATGATCGTTCGACCTTCTTTTTCCCACCCTTTCCATCTCCCTTCGTCGTCACCCTCGTACTGACCGTAAAGCACTCGTCGTCCAAGCAAAAAGAAAGAGAGACAAATAGGTAGGTAGATAGATAGATAGATAAAAAGAGAGAAAGAGAGAGAGAGAGAGAGAGAGAGAGAGAGAAAGGGAAAGAAGAAAAAAGAAAATTCGACGTTATAGAGGACGATGTTACTTCATTCGGATAACGTTAATGCTTCCAACACTTTTGTTTGATACCCTGTAATTACTTACGTGTAATAGAGTTTGTTATTCCGTAGATTAAAATTAAATTCATTCCTTTCGTCCTTTTTCTAAAGACATGACGTAAGCACTTATATACATACGTTTAAGTTAAATGAAACGTCGACGTTATTACGATTTCGTTTAAATGGCCATTCGATCGTATTCGTTTTTTTTTTTTTTTCTTTTTTTTTCGGAAGGAGGGACTAAAACTGATATATCCAAATATTCATTTTGTTTATAAATAATAAAGAAAAAAAAAGGACAACGATCTGAAATTTTTTTCCTTTAAATTATATAAATATCACCGTAAAAGATAACTGTTGAAACTGTATGAAAAATTTTTAATGAAATTCAATATTAATTTATAGATTAATTTGATATATGTGATATATAGGTTGGTGGAAAATAAATTTAACTAAGGGATATATCTGTGGAGACGGTAAATTCATCATTGTTAAAATGATCTAAGAGTATTTTACATAGAACGTTCTTAGGATACCTAACGTTCGAGCTTCTTGTCGTCGCGAAGGGGGTAATAACTCAGCGATTTTAATTTCAGCGTGCTATGGCGAAGCCATTAATACGATCATAAATCGTAGCTCAAATCGGTATTCTCGCTTGATTACACCGTCGAATTAAGTAGAACGCCAGGGCACGGTATATCTTCGATAATCTCAGGGCTGTTCTCGATTTAGCCAAGGCGAGTGCTCCCATGGGCCACTCTATTCTACGATCTCGTCTTCCCTTCCTTCCATCGTGCTTTTCTAATAGCGTGAAACCATCTTGTGATTCATACCTCATTATTCTTTCGTTTAGATATCAAACGAAGTGCTACTGTAGATGTATATCTATTTGAAAATTTTACGATGTATCGTTGAATCATAGTAAAGAGTTTATACCATCGATTCCATTGATTTTATATTCTTTTATAAAAATACAAATCGTGATAGAGTCGATTTAAAAGATTATATCTTTTTAGAAATGAACAGGAAAAATTTGAACGAATCTCGTTGTTTCTTCCATGTAATAAAAAAGCAGCTACACATCCAAAAAAAAAAAAAAAAAAAAAAAAAAAAGAAAAAAAAAAACAAAGAAAAAAAAAATGGGAACAAGAGAGAAAGAACATACTACAAATATCATGGAGACATCGATATAATATATATCATCGTGATCGCGTCCACTGACATTCGACGGGACAACGAAAATCCCCAAACGCAGGATGGATTGGCTCTCAAGGGTACGAAAACGTGTCCGTTGAAATCGATACCAAGAAGAAATTCGTGACCATCGACGAAATAGTTATAGGACAGAAAGCATTCTTCTAAGATATCGGTTCGGATCGAAAGGATTTTCAGAAGGGTCAAAGAGATTTGTCGTATCCAGTCAAGGTCTAAGAAGAATGAAAGTATATTTGGAAAGTAGGTCGGAGAAGGTAACGAGTAATTGATCGTAAGGCAACTCTCCTTATTCCTTTCTACGTTCTTTGTTGTTAAAATATCTGGGAGGAGAAGGAGGAGAAGGAGGAGGAGGAAACAGAAGACACTGAGATTTCTCTTCTTCTACTTGCGTCTCAAATAAAACGTGGTTGTGGTGTTAATCAAGAGCCAGGACTTTTTATGAGGGTCAAAGAAAGGACAGTGGAAAGAGAATATATATATACTCCTAGTCAAACACGTGAGTCGATCTCTTTGTGCGTGATATTGTCGTGAAAATAGAAACGAGACTGATAAAGAAAGAGAAAGTGTGAGAGAGAAAGAATAAAGAGAGGGGAAAAAATAGAAAACGAGAGAGAAAAAATATAGGAAAAAAGAGAAAGAGAGAGAGAGAGAGAGAGAGAGAGAGAGAGAGAACCAAAGTAAATGATAAAACGGAGAAAGGGATGATCGAACGAACGATCGATTCGAACTGAAGGAAGAAGGTTAGAGAATGGCAGTGCTGCTGCCGTTTCTGCCGTTGCTGCTCTTCTTCGTATCTTCCTCTTCCGCTGCCTGCGGCCAGATTAGATTGCTTACAACCCATCCCGTCCACTTTGCTCGGACTCCCACTCTTATCCTTCAAGATACATGTCTTTTCCTTTTTCTCTCTTTTTTTTTCTCTCTCTCACTCTCTCTCTCTCTCTCTCTCTCTCAAGAGAGAGAAAGAAACTTGATGGAACGTCTTGGAAGGTATCACATGGTATTGCTGTAATCGAAGTGCAGACACCGTTGTTAAAGCTATGTATTAAAGCTTTTTTTCCGAATTCGTAATCTTCCGATCGTAGATCTTAGATATCTTTCGAATGTTCTTTTTATGTCACGTCATTAATCTCACGTTTATAGAGAGAAATCCATCTATCTCTAGATAATTTTTAACGTATTTAATAGTAGATATTATTTCATAGTCGTTATTCTAGTTCATTATAGACACGAACAGCTTTTGTGCTTTATCCTTTCCCAAGTTATCGTTGTTACAAAGCTAGTATCCTCGCTTAACATCCCAACCTCGGATAATCGAGATAGCGGCGTAATTGAGACGTGGTCGTGTTACGAACAGACTATAACCAAGGACGTAATTTCTTGGATATAATTGAAACAAAGTCGGTAGCCTCAGAACTCAGATTTTCGGGATAATTGAGGTCAGTGTATCGTGTTACAAGTTATTCCGGTCTCAGGATAATAAGAAAATCATGTAATCGATCCAAGGTAAATACAAGTAATAATTATATAGGATTTTCTTCGGTCATTACAGATATTCTGTAACGAGAGAATGGGGATGGCAAAAATAGGGTGATCAAGATGTTATCATTAATGAGTCGTCGAGTTTTCCTATTGTCTCTTTGACGTCGCATCGTGTTCAATGTCGCGACGAGAATAAATTTAAAAAGGAGGTAGGAATAAGGAAGACAAAGTTATAAGTTTAGTTCAATAGTCATTAGCGAATATTCCTTTGATCGAATTTCATCGTTAAAATCGGTCGTTAAGAATCATCGATGCTGTCTGAAATATTTTTTCAAAAGAACATACATTCTTTATACAATATTCATATAATTTATTGTTGAATAAGCTTTTTCTTTGCTTTATATATATATATATATATATATATATATATATATATATATATATATATATATATATATATGGAAAAAGCCTTGATGTTTTATTATGCTTTTTTTTTTTTCTTTTTTTTAATCAGATTTTTCTCTTCCTCTCATTACGATCGTTACTTGCAATCACGTAAATAATTGATAAAAGAATCTTATTAATCTTTTAAATCAAAGGATTATTGAATCGGTTGTTATAATTATAATCAATAAGCAGAGATTATTTGCGAAAATTAAAATGATAAATTTTCTTTACGTGCAACGAAGAAAAGTATCATTATAATTTATAATCTTTCTTTGGATATTCGTAAAATGTAAACGAATCAGTATGAAAATAAATAGTTTTAATTACACATCGAGAGACAACGAAAAACGGGTTTTAAGATAGGAAATGAGAGGGTCGAAGGACGAAGAGCAAGGGACAAGGGAGTATAGATGTATGAAATCCGGCATGGATTCGTTCTGGCAGAAAAGGGTCACCGTTACGAGATCACCGCAAATAAATACCAGCGTACTCCAGTAAGGCGAACCCTCGGTGCGCCTACCACATGACAGCCTTAATTTCATTTCGTCGATAGAATTCTGTCTGCTCTGCGGGAACGTTCTTCTTGCTCGAGATTGATCGGGAAACGAAGTGCTTCGCAATTTTATCAATGCCGACCTACGATGTCGTAAACCTTTTCCCCCTCTAGTTTTCCTTCTTAAGTGCTAGAGACTATCTTGGATTTACAAAGAAGGAACGGATTCAACGTTTACGAGTCGAAGAATCTCAAACATGGTAATCTTTTATAGAGTGAATACATTAATACTTTTACTCGATATATTAATTCCGTGATATTGATTAATTATTTTTAAAAGATTAATTCGTATCGATCGATGTTTTAATTACAAATTAATTATTTCTGTCTTATCTATTGGTAACTTTGGAAGTTTGAATAAAAAAAAAAAAGAAAAAAAAAATAAAAGAATAGAAAGAAAAGAAAATAAAAGAAAGAAAGATTGATACTTTCTTTTTATTGTGAATTAAATTGTCCATCTCCATCTCTATCCATTTCGTTGTGTCTATATAAAATTGATTAAAAGATACACATTATTATTAAGAGCTATGTAAATTTCTTCGAGGAATGGAACATAATAATAATCTCATATTATTTTGGTGCAGGTCAATGATCCGATCGGAACCGATGAATTGTTTAGTAAACGAGATTGGTCGCTTATGGACAAAATCGAAGGCGATAATCTCAGGATCGTTAGATTTGTTCTGAAGTTATGTCTAGCGTCTTACGTTAATCCATGGAAGCAGCGTGTACAATGGCCTTTTGCCAATGACAGTCCCGACTCGTTGTGTAAGTGGAATGAATGGGATCAGCGCAGCGTATGCCTGCTCGAGATAGTTGGGAAGGTTCAACGAAGTCCTCGTTCTACACTGGCATCGTTGGCCTCGCTACCATTCGAGTTGTTGATTGTACAACGACAACGACGACTACAACGACAATGACGATGACGTTGGTTATGACGAGAAATCTCTTGCATAGGTACTGGTCGTTGTTAATTACTGTCAAATTGTGGCCTAGTTCATGGCGCATTAATTTAATAGGACGCAAACTACGTCTGCGTCACGATATTCATTTCGAGCTCTTTTATCTTCTGTTTTCTTTCTCTCTCTCTCTCTCTCTCTCTCTCTCTTTCTCTCTCTTTTTCTCGATAACGAGTTTTATAGTTTTTTTCGAAAATAATAACCTCGTTGAAAGAAAATTGGTAATTAACGAGATCGCGAAGAATGGATGCTTTGTTTATGGTCAATATATATTTACTTGTGTTAAAATATTTATACGTATGTCAAAGATATTTTGAAATTTATAATTTTGAGAAAATTAATTATCTTAAAAATTTAATATATAAGTATAATTTATTTATACGTTTTATATATACGTATAGTTAGCTTTTACATTTTACGTATTTATCTATTAATATTTGTAATTATATTGTAATTATAATTATATCGAAAATAGTATTTACATTTTAATATCGTTAATCGTAAGAGAAAGTTATTTTGATGACGAATAAAAACAAAATCTGAGGAAAATCCGTACGAGTACGTTCGAATTTTAATTTCGAAGAGAACGCATGAACGAAGTAATCAGAATTTCTATCGGGTTTCGTTCAACTCATACATACACTACGTATACCGTATACACAACGATGTTTCATACATACGAGTATAACGGTATGCATGGGTAGTTGGCCGTATAGCTTTCATTAAAATCCGAAAATGCTGGACCGATCGAGTAATTATTATAGCCACGATTGCAATTGTCGTTGTTCAAATGGTGCCGGTAATTTTCATTTAATACATACTACCAATAAACGATATCGTTACTATTTTTACCTTCCTATATCCTCTTTTCTCTTTATCCTCTCGTCGTGCCTATATATGACGTTTTGGCGAAAATACGACGGAAGCCATTGATTGCCGCGTTCGTAATTAGCGCGAATTGCACACGACAACGAACTAGCCGAGTCGAACGAGCCGAAGCGAAGGGAATGAAGCTTTCAAACGTGAAGGCCATTCGCAAAAATCGCAATTGGTCAGTACGAGAGATTTGCATAAAGCTAAATGTCGATTTCCCCACTATTCCAAATCCCCTCTCCGGTCCATTCTCCTTTCTCTTTTCGTAGCTTTCGTCGATCTTTTGATCTCCATTAAATTTCCCCTTACCCCATCACTCTATTTATTTTTTTCCTTTTCCAGTCTTTAACGTAACACAGAGAGAAATATAGAAAGAATCTCTATAAAGGGAGAAATAAAAAGAACGAATGCGAATAACGTCGATTTTACCACTATCGGCAAATGATAAAACTGGAGGTAAAGGTGAAATTGTAATCGATTCATAATGAATATTTGGGTTGGCAGGACAATTAACTTGTTCGGTAATACGATAGGCAAACGATACAGTTCGGCAAACGAACGCCGTTCTAACTCCGGTGTGATTCGACGATGGAGCAATATCGATGCGAGAGCTACATACCCCGATCGTTTCGCGGCTTTTAACCACGCTGTGAAGCTTTCGATGAAAAGCATGCGTTTTTTTTTTCTTCATTTCCTTTTTGAAACGAATGATAGAGAGAAAAAAAAAAGAAAATACATAGCGCATGCGCGTACATTATTTTCCCTGTCTTTTTAACTTCCTCTCCCTCTCCCTCCCCCCCCCCTCTCTCTCTCTCTCTCTCTCTCTCTGTTTCTATCACTTTTTCTCTCATTCAATGAACGGAGTAATATACGAAAGGGCGAGTTAGAATTTTGCGTTTGGCGAATTGTTTCGAGTACTATACATGAACGTACCCTCTCGTTCGGTATGTTCACCAGAGAAAGAGAGAGTGAGACAAAGAGAGGATGCTTTATGAAACGTTCGAAGCTTTTTGTCAAAGCTACGGCCGATGCACGATTTATGAATCTCGCTGGTTTTAGTAAAATTCCTTTTGAGTGGATTTGTCGATGGCCGGATTTAATATCGTCTCTCCCTGTGTATATTCTCCGTCTCTCTCTCTCTCTCTCTCTCTCTCTCTCTCTTTCTCTTTCTCTTTCTCTTTCTCTTTCTCTTTCTCTTTCTCTTACTTTTTCTCTTTTGAGAGATCGCCGCAATATAGCAGAAAATGCAGATACGTGTAAAAGTATTTTACCATTTGCCGAGTAATCATCGATTTTCTGACTTTCGTTTCCAGGCATTGGAACGTTTCAATACTATTAGATATATAATATTTGTTACGCTTTTTTGTTAATGATTCTAATAAATCTTCTGTTATATTGTTAAGAAGAAGAATGTGAATTGTTTGAAAATTATTAGTCACGTTGAATCGAAAAAGAAAATTGATCACATTTTTATATACACACACACACACGTACACACACACACGTACATACACACACACACACACACACACACAAACACACATATGTACTCACGACGAATATTTGACGACTTTCAATTTTCCATTTGTTGACTTTCCTCAAAGCTACCCTTAGTTGGCCTAGAGTTTCATTTTTTTTCCCAAGGTGCAACCTCGATCTCGCTTATTGCGTCCTTGAAAACAACGCCGAAAGAAAAACTAGTAAATTTACACTACGAAGCCGACTCGACCTCAATTACTTTTTCCACGGTGTTGCGTACGCTTATTAAGTTCTTTCTTTTTTTTTTTTTTTATTCAAAAGTAAAAAAAAAAGTGCAAAATATAAAAAGAGAAGTCTACATACGTCGCGATATACTTTGTATAATTGTTTCTTTTTTTTTTTTTTTTTTTTTTTTATTTAAAGACCTACTTTTTCAATTTAATCGTGATGGAAAAATTAAATATATATATATATATAATATATACTATTATTGCACACAATATATATTTATATAAATATATGAAAAAAGAAATTAAAATCTTTCTTATATATTGAAATCGATTTGTTGAACATATTGAAAATGTTTCGGGGATTTCATCAAAATGATCTCATGAAGAAATGAAAGATTGTAAATCTTTCTGGTCTCGATACACGCGTTCTTTGCGTCGAAGAAAAGTCGTGCGAGTGAACAAGGCGAAAGTATGTAGGATAAAACGGCGGCTGTTTATCGAAACGTCAGGCACAGACTGCCTATCAAAAACAGAAGCTGCTATGGAGATCTCTCCCCGTTTACTGTACGCTCGATTTCGCGTATATACTGAAAACGTTTGTTTATAGTTAATACGAAGGTTACAGAGAAATGGTGTGTCTCTTTGCCCCTATCTCTCTCTCGTTCTCTCGTCTTTCAATACTCTCTTATCGTTTTATCGATATGTAACTGGAATGCCGAAAGTTGAAACGTTACTTTCATACATATACATATATACATATATATATGTATACGGTGCGTATTTATGTATTTGTTTATATGTACTTTCAGAACGATCTATAGGATGAATCTTCTCAAATATTCATTCAAAAAATCGATTGTAATTAAATGTATCCGTGTAAAAAGATTTTTATATATGATATATATGTATATATATATATATATTAAAATATAATTATATATATATATGAAAGATTTTTATGAAAAGATTTTAATATAATAAAATGCATGTTCTCCATCAAATATGTCGACTAATGGAACGAATAAATTGCAAAAGCGATGAAAAAATTGGAGTGAAATTTAATATTACAAAAGAGCGAACAAAAATCTGGAAATTTATATATATATATATAATTCATCATCTGCTATTGCGAGATCATTATTTACGTATTCCTATTATTTTTATTTAACTTATGACGTCACACATATTAAAAACGCATACAAACGACATCTAAATAATCAAAATAAAATATAATGAATTTTTTGCTCGCAAACACTACGAAATGAACCATACTGTAAAGCGTAGCGTGTGTTCACCTATGCGAGAACACTGGGATGCGTTTTTTTTGTTTTTTTAGATAGAAGTACACTACGTGTGCGTGCTCATGCATACGTAATTATGTGCGAATCACACGAATTTACGTGTATTTATGTTCGCGTACGTGCACGAAGCTTCGTTTTAGATCGTCATAGAGACAGGAAACAAAATCCAGAAACACGACTGACATTCTGTTGAAAACTTTATTCCTTCAGTCATCTACTCTTCTTCTCTCTATCTTTCACTTTATATATAATACATAGAAATACGATGTATATATATATACATACATAGATTTCTTTCTCTCATTCTCTTTCTTTCTTTCTCTCTCTCTCTCTCTCTCTCTCTCTCTCTCTCTCTCTCTCTCTCTCTCTCTCTCTCTGTCTCTCTATCTCTCTCTCCGTCTCTTTTTCTCTTTCTTTCTTTTCTTTCCTTCCTTTAACCAGTCTCTTTGAAATTAAATACGAGACGAATTTGAAATACATAAAGAAATAATTATTTTTCGAAGATTTATATTATTAACAAATATCTCGTTCGCATGACTATCTTCGTAAGTTGATTATATTTCGGTCGTTCTTCGTTAAAAAGTGAAAACGAATATGACGGTACGGTATTGTCCCTATCGATAGAAACGAAAACGGTAGCAAGCAAGAGAAAGAGAGAAAAAGAGACGGAACGATCTTTTTGTCTTCTAAAAAAGCAATTTGTTTGCTTCACAGCCGGATGGTTGCAAAACCAATCAGCGAGTTCTCGCTCGAACGGAAGATTCAGCAGGTGGACAAAGACCCGCGGTTGGATAAAAAAATAATAATAGAAAAACAAAAAAGAAAAAGAAGAAATAACAGAAAAAAAAATAAAGGCTCTTCGAAAACGTTATTAGTGCGAGAAAGAGAGAGAGAGAGAGAATGGTTTGGTATGTTGGTTATCAATTGGTAGCGTGATAAATTTTGGCCAATTTTTTTTTCGTTGATAGATACCTAATATCGAACGTAGTTGAAGAATGATCGAAAGGGACATAAGCGATCCGTATTCATGATTTCTCCCAGTTTCATACAAAATATTGTTTCCCAATATCGATCGCAGTGAGCACTGCGAATGAAATTCGTCGTTATCAACTGGTAACTTCGTGACATGGTAAAATGGCGTAGGTTCACGTTCTTTTTTCGTCATACACCTTTTAATATGAAACACTTTTATTATTTTTTGTTTCTACTTCCCTATCTCTCTCTCTCTCTCTCTCTCTCTCTCTCTCTCTCTCTCTCTCTTTCTCTCTCTGATACTCTCTCTGAAAAACGTACCATCGTTCGTACGAACGTGGGATCGTCACTTTTTCGAGCGTGGTATCGTTACACATTTACGTGACAAAAATGCACCGTCGCGTCGTAGCAATGCACGATATAAATTTAGGGAAGCCGTTCTTCGTGCACTTTGCTTCGAAACGATCGGAAGTGGGCGGAAAAAGCTCGATCGTATAACGATCATCGTAAAGTCGTTCGATCGCAAGGAAGAAATCGGAAATTTCATTTGGGACGACTGCTGGCATATCGCCTACGTCACCTACACAAATCTATTCGAATTTCGTTCGGTAAAAAGACGGATGGGACTCGTGGCAATGAAACGGATTCAAACTGGCAGATAACAAAGCTCGATTGTTCTCTCGGCTAGTAGTAGTCGGCTTAATTGATCGATCGCTTCGAAGTAAATCGCTGTTATACGCGTCGCTCGTCGGACGTGGACCTGAATAATTTAAAGGGAAAGTGACTACCGAATCCCTCATCTTATCTTCTTTTTCTTCTTTTTTTTTCATCTCTCTCTCTCTCTCTCTCTCTCTCTCTCTCTCTTTCTTTTTTTTTCTCTTCTCTTTTTCCTTTCCCTTCTACGCTTCCATTTACCCCTATGAATTTTTACCCTGAGATCACTTCGTTCACGTTCCCTTTCAGAAATGTGATTTCGTCGGTAACACCTTCGAGAAAATTGCGCACACCTCGTCTGCCGCAAATTAATGTAGCTCGCATACGTGAGCCTACGTAATGAAAAAAGAAGAAAAAGAAAGAGGGGACGAGTATTCCGTGCATGGAAAAGAATTTCATTATTTTCACATTTTTTCCGATGAAATTTTTCTCTAAGTTTTGCGTAAAGTTCTTTCTTTTTTATTCCCCCCACCCTTAACGGAAGCATTATGATCGAAATGAAAGTTTTTTTTTTTTTTTTTTAATGATAATCGATAAATAATCGTTGAGTTAATGTGATTGATAATTGATTCTATCGAATGCTATTTAAATATTTATTAAATTTTATTTTTATACGTATATTTAAATTATGATTTAAATATTGTTTTATATTTATATATGAATGTGTTATTTTAGCGAAAAGTTTAATGAATAAGATTAATGCACGGAAAAAGGTACGACGAATAAAAAATACACGAAAATATAGGATAATGGCGAACGCCATGGGACGGTGTCAATTTTTCATCGCCGACTGTTTACCGAGAGTAATGAATTTTTATCGGACATTACGGGGCTATTTACACGGATCGGTTTACTTATTGCCATAACGGATACCAAAACGATAGGACCTACCTCACCATAGTCATACGACGTTTTTATTTTTAATTAGGTTACCCAAACTAATTAATTCTTTGCCGGAAGCATCGGCGTGGGCTCTCATTAATACGACACGGAGGTATTGACGGCCAACAAAATAGAAAAGAAGAAAAAAAAAAAAAAGAGAGAGAAAGAAAACGCTCGCCGATGGTGGAAAAAGTTCGTAATTTACGGGCAACGTAAACGCTCTGAGCGGCTGGAAACATCCCTTTTACTGGTTTTTTTTTTCGAAAATCCCATCGGACGATCCCGATTGATTAGCTTCGTTGTCGTTTGTCACACACTTCGGTTATTCTCTCTCTCTCTCTCTCTCTCTCTCTCTCTCTCTCTCTCTCCAATTTCTTTTTTATTTTTTGTATCTTTCTCCTATCTTTTTATTAAAAGAAAAAAAAAAAAAAAAAGAAAAAAAAATAAAAATAAAAAAAATAAAAAAGACTCTCATAATCAAAACCTATCACTTTCCATTAACACTATATTTGTATCCATCCCTTTCATAGATAATACTTTCTGAAACAAATAATCGCTCGAACGAATTTTTTTTAAAGGGTATGAGAAGATTTCGGTACGAGAAGAGATTGTTACCGTGATACCAGTTCGAAACTTCTCGACACACTTTTCCGTATTCCTTTTATTGGCTTTGTAACCTTTAGTTGAGAGGGTCATCATCGTTTCTAGTATTTTTTTTTATAAGTACAACCACGTGATTAACGACAATCATTTTATAAAATTTATTATAATTGAGATAATTAAAGCTTCGATAATACTTTTTGATTTCATATAATTTAATTAATCAAGATACTCTCGTGTAAGAGCCAAATGTCGATATAAATTTTAATAATCCAGAGGAATTTAATTTCTCGTCCAATTTCCTATTTTATAATTTGATAGATAGATCATCGAGTATTCAGAAAATAATGATCAATTATCGTTATTGTTGAAAATTATAAAAAAAAAAAGGATACAAAAAAACTTCGTACAAAGTAATAAAGAATAAATATAAAAAAAAAAAAAAAAAACTATCACTTGTCATATATCTATATATCTTATATATTGAATATATAAAAATATATATATTTTTTTCTCTTTGTTTTTTTTTCTTTTTTTTTTTTTTTCTTTTTTTTTTCTAAGACGAGAAGCTCTTTTGATAAGCCCATTGATTAATCCGCACAATTCAATCGAATTCCAAAGTACTCTTACTTCACGGCGTTACGTCGAAAGGCTGTCACTCAAGATCGAATAATAGACTTCTTGATAGGAAAGGAATGTCTATCAAATCTCTGTAAATCATCATCCATCGTGTCTTTACTCATCGGTCATAAGAAAAAGATCGTCGACGAATAAAAAAGACAAAAAAAAAAAAAAAGAAAAAAAGAAAGAAAAAGAAAAAGAAAACGATCGTTTGAAAGATGAAACGAGTAAATAAAGAAGAATTCATCATATTCGATCATTTTCATAACTAAATGAATTCTTACCTTTAATCCAGATCTTTTTCTTCGTTGGAGGGAAAATGGAAGATCGATCGATCGACTCTAGTCCTTCAATTTCATACACGATTGGTCGCACTTGAAAATCAAAAATGGAAATTTCTGTGGAACAACGTTGACAAATAATTCACTTCTATAATTGTTAATTCTCTTTCTTTTCTCTCTCTCTCTCTCTCTCTCTCTCTCTCTTTTTCTCTTATATGTTTCTTATCGTCTCTCGTAACGGATAAAAAGAACGAAGAAAAGAAGGAAAAGCAGAAGGAAAAAAAAAAAAAAAAGAAAAAAAAGAGGAAGACAGAAATGGAATAAGAAAAAGGATAACCAGATATGACAATGACGATGATGATAATGATGATGACGATGATGAGAAATGTAAAATCAGAGAAAAGAGGATAGATTGAATCGAAAGAGAGGAAAGGAGAGGATAGAGAGGTACCGTTCCTCGCGATAGACGATACGCGGATGACTCGCCGGACGCGACTGACAGCACCGTGTTGCGCCACGTGGGTTCAGGCCGGCGCGTACTCACACACAAATATATACTTGCGCACGAGCGCGCCATTTACGATCATGCGCAACGTATACCTTCCACTACCGCCATCGTCGCCGCTATACAAGAACGGTACCACCAGTAAAGAGAGATAAAAAGAGAG